>NC_081405.1:17288546-17356046 GCF_030272615.1 Cryptomeria japonica
GTGTCCTCTAGTCTCGGGAGTGCTTCCCAAATATTTGGATGCTGATACCTCGCTTTAGCCAAGAGAAACGAGACCACATCGATAGGTGTGGCTTATCTTCCCTTCTTGATATATCCTGACCTTTGATCAACTGGAGACTACTAACAGCGATGGCATAGTGAGAACAATACCTTCCACCTACTGACTAACGAGATGACAGTTAGACTTGAGGATGTATACTGGATATTACGCATCTTGATGATGGGAGAGCTAGTCTACTATGATCTCAGCAAGCAAGGTGGTACTAATGCACTTTATAGAGTATTCGACGATGATGAGGTTGGCGGATATGACATTGCATGGCAGGAGATGTTAGATCTAGGCTATGCCACACTACCTACTATGCTTGTCAAATTTGTTGGGGGTTTCCTTTGTCCTGATCATAGGTCAAAGGGATTATCCATTAGATGGGGTCATCTCTTTGAGCAGTTGGTTACACGGGGAACTCGATTCACGTGGGAATCTTGCATGTTGGCCCACCTATATTATGATCTGCATCGAGTGGTGTACCAGAGATCACCCGCATTGTCAGTAGGGCTAACTGTTCTCCAGATATGGGTCTGGGAGCATCTTCCCATCACACAACCATTGTCAAATAGAGAGAGACCTATAGGTAGGCCTTATCCACATGGATATCTAGGTATTATTGTCTAGCAAAAGCTGGACAAATTGGAGTATTGGAGATGAGTGCTAGATGACCTGGATACAGTAGTATGGAGACCTTATAGAGATTGCAAGGTCTGGCCAGAGGATGCAGTTGAGATGCCTTATGTGTTCTTGACTCGGTACTTGATTGGATCTACACCCAATGTTATTAAGTGATTCCTTTGTATGAGGGTGTTGAGACAGTATGACAAGATACAGGGGATCCCACGGGGTACAACCCACTATGCGTGCAAGAGACTTAATGTGTCTACTCGGGGGCCCACTATTTCGTATGAGCAAGCATGCAAAGAGTACCTATCATTGGGGTCGTAGGATTGGGACTATTCTCCAAGTATCATAGATAGTGGGATGGTTGGCGAGTATGTTGCATATTTTACCACACACAGGTTTCCAAGATTGACTTGTCCTACTGAGCCAAAGCTAGCCTTTGATGAGGACAATGATAGGCCATGATGCAGAGCTCTGAGAGAGTTGAGGGATGGAGGGGGGAGAGGAGGTGGGGATGGAGATGATGGTAGAGATGGAGGGGATGGAGGAGATGGATATGGAGGGGATGCTAGAGATTATGGTGGAGGAGATTGAGATGGAGGAGATGATGATGGAGGAGATGGCAGAGCGGTGGCAGTGGTATCAATAGGCACGCCAAGAGCCAGCAGTTTCTAGACCTGCTAGATAGTTACCTATGGATTGGGTGACTAGGGTGGTCAGACAAAGGAGGTCAAGACCAGTAGACCAGGTGTAGTAGGCCCCAGAGCAGGAGGTTCCCCAGGTTGATAAGGTACATGTAGAGGTACCATAGGTTGAGCAGCCACAAGCAAGGGTGCCACGGTGGATCCTTATTAGGATGTCGTCCCATCAACAGCAGGCTCAAATCAGTGACTTGCAGGGTCAAGTTCAATAGCTAGAGGGTCAGCTGGAAGAGAGAGACTCTTAGATATCTCAGTTACAGGTCTAGATGGAACAGTTAGAGGTACAGGCACATGCACAGATTGTACAGGTACATACATAGGCATAGGCACAATTTTCCCAGGTAGATGCTCGAATGGCCTCTCTCACGACAGAGAGAGATGAAGCCAGGGATAGGTGTCGACAAGCAGAGGCACATGTGATATTATCGGGAGGATCTAGTTCAGGGAAGGTCACTCTGAAGATGATGCGTTAGTTGATCCGAGAGGCTGAGTACTATAGGAACTTATACTATATTGTTGTTCTTGTTGATCAGAGGGCTCCTAGATTTTCACAGATGAGCAGGAGATTGGGATAGAGCCAATCTGAGAACTGAGGAGTGACGGGATGACTCCATAGAGATCCCCCAAGTGGGGACCCAAGTACAGGGGTATCAGTTGGTCTTACCAAACCTGTCACATCAGGACAGAGTTTTTCTCTGCGTCCGAGTGGTCACAGTAATAGGGGACATTGATTCATTGATGTACACACCTTTTGTGATGAGATATTGATGATTCATGTATGTATCTCAGATATTTTTGTGATATCATTATACCTTGGACATTGAATCTTTTTTGATGATATGATATGAAATCGATTCTATTTGCTTTACATGATCTACGAGATTATAGATGCATTTTACTTGCTATATGATTATGTTATGCAACTATTTACATGATGTATGCTTTTACTTTCTATTTGGTTATGGATTCTAGATGATGGATGTATGCTTCTCATATGATGATGTTGTATTTACATGATGTATGAAAAATGTGATCATGTATGGTGATGCTATATGTACTATGTGATGCATGTGCAATGCAATGCTTTCTATTTTTATGATGTTTTTATGACTTTGCCTATGTATATTTATGATGATGATGGATGAAATGCAATGCAATGAATTAAGATACATGATTGATATGAGATTGATGCAATGAAATGATGATCTAATTAAATGAATGAATGATTGGATGATCTATATGAATGATGTTTTATTATGCAATGTTTATATGTGATGAAATGAACTAACCTATCATGCAGGATGGACGAATTGATTCTTTTTGTTAATGTCCAATGTACTCAATCACTTAATAAGAGGAAAACACATGTTTTTAATCTTTTGGCCTTGGAAAAGATGAGCTCTTGTGATCCCATGCAAAATGAAATGCAATCTACTTTAAGTATGCAAATGCGAATGAAATGCAATATTGTGATCGAACCGGTCATTTAATCATTGCTTTTTGTCATCATTGAGCCTTTAAAATGTGGGAAGTGAGTGTAAACATCGATGGTATAATTGAACCATGATGACCTGAGCACTACTTTCTAAGGTTTTTATAGTGCAAGTTAGCACAAGCATCGAGGTATAATTGAACCAAGATGACCTGAGTGTTGTTTGCATAAAATAGGTAGTATTAACCATTTCTATGTATAAATCTGAAATGTCTTCGATGATATTTTGATGATCATGTCCTGAGACAAACTTGCACATATTAACGATTAATTTACAGATAGTAGACAAGAAAATATCATGTTCCTTATTTGTTCCTCTAGTTGGAGACATCCTTGAGTCACTCAAGAATCATGATAGCAAAAATCAAGATATAAAAGTTGAAGCATTTTTGTCAAAGTGTTAAAACCATTAGTCAAAAGATATCATCCATTGATATATGTTTGTCATGTTTATCTTTATAGTTGACGATTCGATCTTGTGTTTAATGTTGCATGTGTCTTAGTTCTCGCTTGACAAGTGTTGCCTAACTGTTGTTCGGGATATTTGATTAAGCTCAAAATGAAATTTTGCCCCTAGCTAGGTTTGGGATTTTTCCCCCAATCTAGAAACAAATTTTATTATGGATATATAACGATGATCCAAGCCATGGTGAGATGGCGGTACCTGATTATGTACAAAAAGGCTTTATGATGGATATATACAGATGCGAAGGATGAATGCAAAAAGAAAGCGTTAACCCATAGATGGAAGAGCCAGCTGATAGATAGTGCCTGTTGCTAGATTTTCACCATCTATTTTTATTGTTTTTTTCCTCATATGTGATATTTAATTATTTTTCACTGTTTTCATTGTTTTTGGATTTTTTTCTTTTTTCACTATTTTTGGATTTTCTGCTTTTTCACTGTTTTTGGATTTTCTGCTTTTTCACTGTTTTTGGATTTTCTGCTTTTTCACTATTTTTGGATTTTTTGCTTTTTCATACATAAAACTTCTTTAGATGCATTGTGTTGATAGGTTCTTCAAACCACTCGCCTTTTGGTGTTGACAATTTGTAAGCTCCAAATCCATATACAACAACCACAACAAAAGGACCTAACCAGTTTGGTTCAAATTTTCCCTTTTTCTCTTGATCTTGCTGGTGTAAAGCGGAAAATCGAACCCTAGGTGTTCCCCCCCACTCCAAGGAGAGAGAAAGGAGGTCACTAGGGTTGACGGTTTTCACTTAGGAGAGACTTTACATTCAAAAGAGGGGTTGAAACCCACAAGATCCAATCTCACACAATGCAAGACTGGATTCTAAATGAGTTTCAAGGGTTAAGACATCAAGGATACCCTCTTTTGTAAAGAATGTAGATAGAAAGATCGAACTAGGAATGTATGTAAAAGTAAGAAAGATTCGCTTGTAAATAGAGATTGGGACATGGGATGAAATACAGACCTGAAATTAGCAGTAAAATGTCGAGACGATGCTGTCCTGCAAATTTGAGCGAAAGTTGACAGGACGATGGCGCCCGGAGTGCACACGGTCCTCCGAAAAATCCGCGAAACGAAGGGGGATCTGTTCGTCTCTGCACAAGGATTCCAGATCTTCAATTACAGCCGCGTACCTGCAACCTACACACAGAAAAGAGAGGACGATTGGGGGGTTAGGGATTAGGGGTTTGCCTTTAGGTCAAACCCCTGTTTTGGAATTAACCAAGAAATGAGAATGTTGTAAATGTAAGTGTTTGTAATGTAATCAAGTACTGATACCTTGTTGTAAGAATGTTTGTATTCTTACATGCAAAGGTGTAATGATGTTGTATATTGTATGTTGTAGGTGATCTCCTCTTCAATGGTTGAATCCTTGTCTTTGAATGCAACACCTAGCCTTGAATGGAGACTTAGAATGCTCAATTGAAGGAATGCTTGAATGTTTGAATGTTTGAATATCGCTTCCGCGTCTTGCTCTTGCTTACTTCCTTCCTCCCCCTTTCTAGGAGAGGAAAATTAGTTTATACACTTGTCAATTAGGGTTAGGAGACTGATTTTTCCGACCTTAGGCCGACCCAGGAACATTATTTTCCAAATTGCAAACTTGAAGACCCGATGCCCAACAAGAGACCGGGCACAAAATAGGGCCAGGGACCAGGGCGCTGGGCGCCATGGTCCCACCTCCCAGGACAGCAGGGTGCAAGGAGGATCAGGCCAAGGTGCAGAAATATGCAGTTTTTGATGTCGCAAGCAGGTTTCGGGGTCTCCATTCAGGTTCAACATTGCGCCGCCATCGTGAAGACCCAAATGTAGTCAAAATTGCAAGTGTCACAATTTTAGGACACTACATTTAGCCCCCACTTTAGCGGGGAGTATAAGCGTACGCCCATACTTCCAGTAAAGTACAAGGAAACAACATTGAAAGACTTTCACCACGTCAAGGAGGCAAGATACACCAAGCCCCCAGTGGACTAAGGATCTTACGACTTTGATTGACAAAGTAAAAGGGAAGATCACGAGGGAGAACCATGACTGTCAGTAGTAAGGTTCCCTCACTATGAGTCATGCAAGAAAAATACCAAAAATTTTCAAGGCAAAGCTAAGTTTGCCAAGAGATTTTCAAGTATCTTGAAGAGATATGAACGGGGTGTATGCCCCCCTACATTAAAGTGATCGCACATGCCTCATCGGGGGTGATTGCTTTAAGGTAGTGATACATATAAGAAATGAGAAGGGAAAGGAGCACGTTATCACAAGGATTTAGCCCCTAAGTGTGAGATAAGCCCAAGGATAATAGACACAAAACACAAAGCATGAGGTGACTTCGCTCTCCTCGGGGTCAGTATGCTGTATGATAATTCATGTATATCATATGTATGTATGCATAATTGTTCTTCATTCCCCAATCAAGGAAGGTCACCTAGAAGAAGGGAACACATGTGTCTTTTGAGTCAACATGAGAGAGACCAAAAGAGATCTCAATACTTTGCATCGTCCTCAAGTAGACAACACTAAGGACAACAAATAGAAGAATGAGAATAACACATAGAAGAAGTAACAAAAGAGATCAAGAAAGGAGGAGAGAGTCTGCTATGCTAATGAACTAGTCTAGCATGTCATCCACCCCCCGATCTTGCTGATCAATATTTCGGGAAGGCAGGAAACACGCTAGAGGAGGAACATCCAACACAGCAGATGGAGCTATCACAAGATCCAAACAAGGGCTATGTTCATGTTCCATGCCACGTTGTTCTTGTCTAGGAGCTAGGATAAGTGCTTTAGAAAATTCGTTAGATAAATGGTTATCAACATCAACATATTCATATTCACTATCAGAAGAAAGAGGAGTAACATTTTCATCATGAATAACATTTTCATCTATATCATCATCAAGATTTATAAAAATAGGATCTTTAACTCGCACAGGATCAAGACCATCATGCATCTTATGTTTAGGAGATTTTGGCTCAATTTTTGGCTGAGGAGAAAATGGAATAATACTAGCTGAAGGTGTTTTTGGGGATTGCAAAGTTTGAGAAGCAGTTGCCTGAGCTCTAAGATGACACTTTCGTCGGCGTTCACGTGCAGAACGATTTCGTCTAGTCTTAGTAGGAAGTTGAGAAGATTGAGGAGGAGGAATGTTCTCATCCTTATCACTTGGGTGTTTAGGTTGTGGTCTCTTAGGTTGAATAATAGGAGAAGAGGAAGGTCTCTTCTCTCTATAAGAGGAAGGAGGAGGAACTGCTCCATATAAGGGAGGAATATTTGGTTTAGGAAGGAGGCCAAGTCCATCATGACGAGGAGGTATAGGTCTACCTTTAGAAAGTTTATTAGACATAGACGTAGTCACATCCATGGGGATGGGTTGGGAATCTTCTTGAGGAAAGACATTAGTTTTATCTTTCAAAGGAAGAACTTCCTTCTCAAGAACGATAGGAATATCAAGTTTGGGTGTTCTAGGTTCACTTAGAGATAGGATCATATCTTTTTTCCACTTTTGATAAGATTTGAAAAGATGATCACTCCGCGGTGGAAGAGATTGGAATTGTTTAGGCCAAAAATAATCAATAGGAATGCTAGAAGTTCTTTCAATTGGTTTAAAGAGACTATGATTGATAGTAACAACTTCACCATTATGGGGAAATTTCAAACACTTGTGAATAGGAGAAGCAATAGCTTTCATGGAAGATAGCCAAGGATAGCCTAACTTCACATGAAATTGTTCACATGATGGAATAATAGCAAAGTCCACATCAAGGGGTATGTTATGAACCTCAATAGGTAATGTAATAGAACCAATTGCAGGAGAAGAAAATGCATCAAACAATTTCACAACCACATTTGTTTTGTCATAGATCACCTGATTCAATTGCAAAGTAAAAAGAAATTCTTCAGTAATGACATTAACCATAAAAGAAGGATCAATAAGCACTCCACGGCAAGGTGTATTCTTGACTTTTGCAACTATATATAAAGGACCATCAAGTGCCCTGGTAGTTTCACTGGAATCAAATGTGATGGAAGGTTCTTTAGGGATTTTCTGCTGCTCCACAAAGTTAATCACATTCGGAGTCATAGACACAAGAGTATCAGGTGAAAAAGAGGAATCATTAGTCTCAACCACATTAGAGGTATGAGAAGGTAATGGATCAGTAAAAATCTTAAGATTTTGGTTAGGAGGAGCTACAGATGTGTTGCCTTTATCATTCACACCAGAAACAGAGATAGTATTACTATCAATCAAATCTTGAATTTTACCCTTTAAAGCAAAACATTTTTCAGTATCATGCCCAGGTTGATGATGAAATTGACAAAAAGATTTGTTATCAAAATAGGGTGAATTAACCTTTGTAGGATCTATTTGCCTTATAGGAGGGAGAGTAAGCACATTTTGTTCCAATAACTTATTCATAATACTATGCAATGATTCATTCAAAGGAGTAAACTTTCTTTCTTTCTTGAAAAACTTAGAAATAGGAGGCACACCTGATGCTGCATTCACATTGTTGTTAATGATGTTTTCATTGAACTTAATGACCTCTCTGTTCGGTTTAAACTTCCCAAATGGTTGTTGACTACTATCACCCTTATCACTCGGAGCCATAGGATTTGCTTGTTCCATTTGACTCACAGTCAGTCGATAATTGTGAAGAGTTGCGCACAACTGTTGGAAAGAAGTAAACTCAGAAAACAGAAGTTTTTCTCTAATATCTTTTTGTAAATTAGAAATAAAGATTCTTTGAATATCATTGTCAGGTACTGGAAAAGAAATTTGAGCATACAAATGCTTATATCTACCAATGAAATCAGTCACTTTTTCTTTAACACCTTGTTTACAATGTATTAAATCAATCAAAGTAACTTTAGGACTTATATTGTTTTGAAATTGTTGAATAAAAGCATTTGCAAGTTGTTGGAAAGAAGTAATAGAATAGGAAGGCAACGAGCAATACCATTGTAGAGCTTTATCTCTTAATGTCCTAGTAAACAGTTTTGCAAGCAACCTTTGGTCATGAGCAAAATTGGTACATATTGTTTGAAAGGTCTTAACATGTGTTAGAGGATCACCCTTACCATTATAAAGCTCCAATTGCGGGATTTCAACATGCTTAGGGGGGATAGCTCGAACAATGTCAAGAGAAAGTGGGCTCGCAACATCAAATGTGGGCACACTAAACTTAGATTGATTCATAGAGGCAATTTGTTGTTGTAAAGAAGAGACAGTTTGTGCAAGATTGTTAATGGTCGCTTCAATCGAAGAGTTCATATTAGACGTGTTAGACTGTGATGGAGGTATTATGTTATTGAAGGAAGGTATTGATTGAGAGTAAGGTGGCAGGACACTATGATAGTTAGTCATGGGAGATGATTGGAAAAAAGGAACACTACAAGGAGGAATGGAATGGTTAAACGAATTGCCCCCTTGCGTCATGTTCATTTGTGGAGATGTAATAGGAACACTCATTGAAGGAATGAATGAGGAAGTCGGATTGAATGAAGGAAGAGGGTTGATTGAAGAAGAAGGATTGCCCCCATGACTAGTGATCATAGGTGGGATGTTTTGTATTGAAGTAGTCATTATGTTTGATGTAAAAGTAGGTATACTAGCAATAGAAGTTGTCAAAGGAATAGAATGATTGTCTTGAGTAGGAGGTTGTGTATAACCTAAAGTTTCGACACAACTCTTCATAGGCATCACATTCGAATCCACAATGTGTGCAATACTACGTAAAATATCAATTCCCTTCTTATCACTTTGAACCATATGTTTTAGACCCTCAATTAATGAAAGAGCTTCACTATCGGGGTATTCTTGAGACATCCATTGTTGAAAATCATCAAATTGGTTATCCAATTTCGAAAGTTGTTCTACAGAAACCTCATGGAGAGCTTCTTCATCATTAAGAGGATTAGAGGAATTACCCATGTCCTCGTTAAAAAGGCCATTCAAATTAGGTTCCATCTCCTCGGTAATTACACCTTGGAAGAACTTAATTCTAAGGCTTCATCTAATGGGAATAGTGTAAGTAGGGCTTATTGTTGTAAAACTCATGCACTAAAGAGAGAGAGAAGATTTTGAATTTATTTTCGAATTTAGAGGTAGCAAATTTCAATAAAATCAGCCAATCTCCTAGATTTAAGCTGTTAAATGCAATCAGGACAATCTCCCGAAGTTTCAGAAAAAATGTCAGGGACCGTGGCGAACAGAGTGCACACGGTCCTCACAACTTTTTTCGAAATTTTCAGAGATGAAAGTTATGGTGATTTTAAAGCTAATCTGAAAAAATTAAGTGATTTTACGATCTGTAGATAGGCCAAATTAAAGTTGCAATCTCCAAATTGAACCCTACCAAGATTGTTGAAAAAGGCAAAATTTGAATTTTGAAAAAGAGAGGGAAACTAAAATTTTGAATTTTAAGATTTTAGAAGGAATACTAAAAGCAATGCAAGCTTTGAAATTTAAAAGTTGACTCAATTTCATGCAAAATTCAAATTTGAAAGCAGAAATCAAAGTTGTTGCAATTAAACACTTAGTTTCAAAAGTCACAAACTGCAAGAATTTAAATAAAGCACTGAAATTTCGAATGAATGCCAATGCACTTTTCAGATTTAGGACTGTAAGAAACACAATTTTGACACGAAATTTCAATTTCAACAATTTTTGAATGATTATAAGCCTTAATCCAAGCAATTACTAGACCAACTTTGACTTTAATTTTGAAAGTGTTAGAATTGATGAAATCAGCCAAGATTCTGGATTTTAGCAGAAAAATACAGTAAGATCTAGCTCCCGAAATTTCAGAAAAAATGTCGGGGACGATGGCGCTCAGGGTGCACACGGTCCTCGCAACTTTTTTCAAAATTTTCAGGGATGAAAGATATTGTGATTTTGTTGCAGAATCCAAAGTTACAGCTGATTTGGAGGTGTTTTGATTAATGAAATCATTGGTTAAAGGTTGAATCAAGAGGGTTCTAAAAATTAGAGTTTTGACACTTAACCACTTAATTTTCAGAATTAAAGCACAAATATGATTTGACAATTTGCAATAGAAGGGTAGATCTGAAACAAGCATTAACAATTAAACATTTCACAAGCTCAAAAGGAAAATTTAGGGTTTTTATGTAATTAACCTCTAAAATTTGCAAAAGATCAAACATGGAAATGTAATTAAGGAAGCAAAAAAATTTCAGATCTAACCATGAACAATCAGAATTAGGATCTTCATGTCGAGTTCACCAAAATGTAAAGCAGAAAATCGAACCCTAGGTGTTCCCCCCCACTCCAAGGAGAGAGAAAGGAGGTCACTAGGGTTGACGGTTTTCACTTAGGAGAGACTTTACATTCAAAAGAGGGGTTGAAACCCACAAGATCCAATCTCACACAATGCAAGACTGGATTCTAAATGAGTTTCAAGGGTTAAGACATCAAGGATACCCTCTTTTGTAAAGAATGTAGATAGAAAGATCGAACTAGGAATGTATGTAAAAGTAAGAAAGATTCGCTTGTAAACGGAGATTGGGACACCGGATGAAATACAAACCTGAAATTAGCAGTAAAATGTCGAGACGATGTTGTCCTGCAAATTTGAGCGAAAGTTGACAGGACGATGGCGCCCGGAGTGCACACGGTCCTCCGAAAAATCCGCGAAACGAAGGGGGATCTGTTTGTCTCTGCACAAGGATTCCAGATCTTCAATTACAGCCGCGTACCTGCAACCTACACACAGAAAAGAGAGGACGATTGGGGGGTTAGGGATTAGGGGTTTGCCTTTAGGTCAAACCCCGGTTTTGGAATTAACCAAGAAATGAGAATGTTGTAAATGTAAGTGTTTGTAATGTAATCAAGTACTGATACCTTGTTGTAAGAATGTTTGTATTCTTACATGCGAAGGTGTAATGGTGTTGTATATTGTATGTTGTAGGTGATCTCCTCTTCAATGGTTGAATCCTTGTCTTTGAATGCAACACCTAGCCTTGAATGGAGACTTAGAATGCTCAATTGAAGGAATGCTTGAATGTTTGAATGTTTGAATATCGCTTCCACATCTTGCTCTTGCTTACTTCCTTCCTCCCCCTTTCTAGGAGAGGAAAAGTAGTTTATATACTTGTCAATTAGGGTTAGGAGACTGATTTTTCTGACCTTAGGCTGACCCAGGAACATTATTTTCCAAATTGCAAACTTGAAGACCCGATGCCCAACAAGAGACCGGGCCCAAAATAGGGCCAGGGACCAGGGCGCTGGGCGCCATGGTCTTGAGGGACCAGAGCGTTGGGCGCCATGGTCCTGAGGGACCAGGGCGCTGGACGCCATGGTCCCACCTCCCGGGACAGCAGGGTGCAAGGAGGATCAGGCCAAGGTGCAGAAATATGCAGTTTTTGATGTCGCAAGCAGGTTTCGGGGTCTCCATTCAGGTTCAACGTTGTGCCACCATCGTGAAGACCCAAATGCAGTCAAAATTGCAAGTGTCATAATTTTAGGAAGCTACAGCTGGTTAAGTGGATTTTCTTTTAAGACAAGATCTCCCAATTGAAATACTCTTCGCTTGACCCGATGATTGTAGCTTCTCACCATCCTTTTCTGATATGCTTTTAAATGATGAGAAGCATTTTGGTGACGTTCTTGTAGAAACTCTAGTTCTTTTAACCTGGATACTCTTTGCTCCTCATCTAGAATGAGTCCCTCTAGTGACACCCGTAGAGAAGGTATCTCTACTTCAATTGGTAGGATTTCTTCTGACCCATACACAAGGCAATATGGATTTGCTCCAATGGGTGTACAGATGCTAGTGCAATAATCCCATAGAGCGGGATTCAATTGAACGTGCCAGTCCTTACCAGTTTTATTGATTGTTTTCTTCAAAATTTTCAGGATCATTTTGTTAGATGCTTCAGCTTGATCATTCCCTTAAGGATATTAAGGTGTTGAGAATCTATGTTGGATTTGGAATTGCTCACATAGTTCTTGTACATCTTGATTCTTAAAAGGTCTTCCATTACCTGTGATAATGGAGATGGCAATATCGTAGCGATGGATAATATAATTGAGGATAAAAGAAGCTATATGTTTCCCTGTCATTGTTGTTAAAGGTACTGCTTCAATCCATTTAGTAAAATATTTTGTAGCAGTCAAAATAAACTTGTGTCCATTTGAAGATGAAGGGTGAATTTTTCCTACCAAGTCCAGACCCCACTTATAAAATGACCATGATCCTGCCAAAGGATGTAGCTCTTATGCTGGTGCATGTATCATATTGTTGTGAATCTGACATTGTTTATATTTCTTAGCATATGTGAAGGAATCTATTTCTATAGTGGGACAATAATAACCCAAGCATACGAGTTTCTTGGCCAGTGTAAGACCACTTGAATGTGTGCCACAAATACCTTCATGGACTTTGTAAAGGGTGTCATCCAGACCTCATCTGTAAAGGGTGTCAACGATAATGGTATAATGAGCAGATTGATGGATAAAGTTTCGTTTCTAGTTTCATGAGAGATCTGGGGGAAGGATATTATCTTTAAAGTAAAGATATGTTGGGCCATAACGTGAGGATTTAGTTTCAGATATATTGCAGACGATTTGTGTGTCAGGGGAATCATGGGCTAGATAAAAGAGTTCTTCCACCAGGAATTTATATCTCTCTTGATTACCTTGAGTTTGTAAAAGAGATGCTATCATTTCCATGGCATCTGCTACTTTATTTTCATTCCTTGGGATCTGAACAAAAGTGATCTCTGCAAAGTATTTCTTGAAATCATCAACCAATGTCTTGTGGGGCATCAGTCTATCATCCTTGGTTTGGTACTTATCATTTATTTGGTTGATAATTAGCTAGGAATCACCATAGATATGCAACTTTGTGATATTTCATTCAATGGCCATCTTGAGACCAATGACTAGTGCTTCATATTTTACCATATTATTTGTACATGGGAAGCTCAACCTGTATGATTTAGGGATAGTGTGGCCCTGAGGTGTTATGAATAGAATTTGTACACTCGATCCATGTTGTGCGTAAGAGCCATCAAAATACAATTCCCAAGTCTTCTTGTTGATAGTGAGAACATCTGCATCAGAAAATTCAATGTGTAATGGAGTATCATCGCGCAGGGGCACTTCAGCTAGTTGATCTGCAATTACTTGTCCCTTTATAGCTTTTCAATCAACTTACTCAATATCAAATTCACTCAACATCATGACCCATTTAGCTAGTCAACCTGTCAGTGTTTCCTTGCTTAGTAGATACTTTAGAGGATCGATCTTGGCAATCAACTTAACTGAATGTGTGAGCATATAATGTTGTAACTTTTGGGTTGCGAACACTACTTCTAGGCATGTTTTATCCACGGTTGTGTAGCTCAACTCATATCCCACTAGAGTTTCATTGATATAGTAGATTGCTTGTTCTTTTCCTTCATTGTTGTGCTATGCCAGGAGAGCTCCTAGTGATACTTTTGTAGCTGAGATGTAAAGCAACAATGGTTTTCCTTCAATTGGCGATGCTAGTACTGGTGGAGTTACCAAATATTCCTTGATTTGAGTGAAATCTTCCTCACATTTGTCATTCCATTTGAATGGAACATTCTTGTGCAATAAGTGAGTGAATGGGTGACAATGATTAGCCAATTGTGCTATGAACCTTCTTATTGACTGCAATCTCCCTTGTAGAGAACCGAGCTGACTAATGTTCTTTGGTGATTCCATTTCCATTATAGCTTTTACCTTTGCTAAATCAACTTCTATTCCATGAGAAGATATGATATATCCCAAAAGCTTTCTTGATGTGATCCCAAAAGCACATTTCTTTGGATTCAATATTAACTTGTATTTCTCTAACCTGTCAAATATTTTGTCTAGAATTTCCAAGTGTCCTTCTCTAGTGTGTGATTTTGCTAGTATATCATCCACATAATCTTCCATATAGGTATTCATCATATCATGGAAAATGGTGGTCATTGCTCTCTGGTAAGTAGCCTCGACGTTCTTGATCTCGAAAGGCATGACGTTCCAACAAAAAGTACCCCAAGGGCACGTGAATGTTGTTTTCTCTTGATCTCCAGGGGCTATCTTAATTCAGTTGTATCCTGAAAACCATCCATTAAAGAGAACATTTCATGACCTATTGTAAGATCTACAATGATATCAATGCTTGGTAGTGGAAAATCATCTTTTGGGCATGCCTTGTTCAGGTCCTTAAAGTTTTTGATTAAGGTAAAAATAGGTTTTGAAGGGGCCCCGAAACCCTTTACAAATGGAACTTAACATATATAGCAAAAAGAAACAAAAAGGAACAAACCAACAAAAAGCCAGCAAAAAACCACAGAGAACCGGCTAAAGCCCCACAAAGCCAGCAAAACTAGCCAGACCCAAGAGAAGAAACTAATTGATTTTTTTCAAGTCCCTAAAGTTTGTGCACACTCTAATACTCTTATCCAGTTTTGATATATGTACAATGTTTGACACCCAATCTGGATATGAGACTGACCTTATGAATCCTACATCCAACAATTTATTCAACTCCGCTTTGACCAAAAGAGCAATGTAAGGGTGCATCTTCCTTAGTTTTTGCTTGATTGGTTTAGCTCCTAGAGAAGCATTGAGGTGATGCATGATGAGGTCTAGATCTAGTCCTGGCATATCTGTGTATGACCAGGCAAATTTGATTTGCCTTCTCTTGAAGAAATCAGTGTAGTCTTTTCTCTCTTGTTCTACTAAAGATGTCGCAGGATGGAGAATCTTCAGATTCTCTGGAGCACCAATGTTGACTGCTTTTGTAGGTTCAATCAAGATATCTGATCTCTCTTGAAAATGTTCTAGGATGGTGTCAAATCTTTCATCTTTGGGTACCTCTAGGAGGTTTTCACCCTCGAATATACCCTTTATTTTATCTTTTGATTGGTTTAATGTTGCCATAAAATGGTTTTCAACATTATAACTTCTTTTTAATTCTTTAATTTCACTTTTGCGACTGGAAGATTTGGCACCCCCCTGACTAGAGGATGTGTTATTAGATTTGATGGTGGAAGCTCTTTTGGGTGTTACAGGTTCAATGGCATTGCGATATAAGGATATAGCATGGTCATTTGGGAAGGTATCAACTTTACTGATTCCGGTGGTTTCCCAGTCCATAAGTTATGGATGTATTGAGGGTAAGGGATCGTCCGATTGGTTAATTTCAAAGACTTCAACAGTCATGACAAAGTTGTCAAATTTTTTGGTTATTTTAGTCAAGGACATCACTCTCCTTAGGATACGTTTGCCCGATCGCCCTCTGATTGGTCTCAGTGAAGTTAGAATCGATTGTTTGTGATTCCCATTCAAGTGGCCTATATTCTAACGTTTGGCCCACATATACATGGACTAAATCAACATGTACATCTTTTATGTCACAAAAAATCTCCGAAGATGTTTTAGGATTTGAGTCAATTTCATTACTAGTTTGTAATCTACATATTTGGGTAGCTTATGCTGCTTTTCTTTCCATTTCTTTTCTCTTGTCATACTTTGCTTCCTCATGACTAATTATTCCTCCTATTTGGCTTGCTATTAGTTAATCTTGACTTCTTCCCATTTTTGGTACTTGTTGACTGGGGATTGATTTAGGTTTTGTACCATTTTGTTGTTTTATTTTTTTATTATTGAATGCTTATGTTACTTCTTCTTGTTTTCTAGTATGTTCATCCTTTTGTTTGGTGGAAGATGTTCCTTGCTCTACAGTAACCCGATTATTCCCTAAGCCTGTTGTATCTTCACTTTCTTCACCTAACAAATCAGACGGTGAGATTGGATCCCACTCATACTCATGTGAGTCTGTTTTAGAATCACTCTAAAAGATTACACCATTGTATCTGATGGGGACGTTATATGGTGAGAAGAGTTGGCTGACAATTGATACAAGTTTTGTCGCTTGTTCTGATTTAGGTTTTGTACTTGCTTGCACTCTTCGAATATGTTCATAGGTAGCCTCTTCCTTTTGAATAGTGAGTTCTTTTTGTTGTTGTTGATCAACGACTGCTTCCGCCCTTTGAATTGCCACCTCTTCTCATTTTATTTTGTTTTCTAGCAACTACTTCCTCTCTTTGGATTGCAAGTTCCTCTTGCGTTCTGTCACACTCCTCTTTTTGTTATCTAGAAAGTTTTTCTTCTTTTGGAGTAACTTGTTCATACCCTAAGCTTGATTTGTCTTTAGCCGTTTGAGATTTATTTTGTATGGGTTCTAGAAGACCTTCTTTTCTTTTTCACACAGGACCCATTCCAATGTATCCCATTTTCTGTAGGATGTTGAATCCTTTTCCATATTTTTTTGTGGGTATACTGACACTATTGATTTTTTGTTGAACTTCTTCATCCTTATATAGCCATTGTAGCACATCTTTGCCTTCAATTTCTTTAGATAATGTTCCTGCTCTAACAAATGCTCCATCATATATTTGAAGAGGTTTTTGTGGGAGTTGTGGTTGTGAATTTGTTGGTTTCCCATAAGATCTTGGGGAAAGTGGTAGAGCCTGTGGAAAATACTCTCCCATTCCCTTATCATTCAATTTCAGCTTCTTGTGAAAAATTTCTAAGGTTGATGTCAACATTTTTTCTTGGGATGAGGTGATAGGAGAGAATGCTTCTCTGTTATGAGGAACTGTGGCATCTTGACCTAACCTCAAATTACTGCAATACTAAGTTGAATCTGCTGAAATTGTTATCTCTTGTCCTTTATAAGGGAATTTAACACATTGGTGATATGTCAAAGGGACTGCCTGCATGTCATGGATCCATGGTCTTCCCAGAAAAATGTTATAGGATAGATTCAAGTCCAATACTTGACAAACTATATCTCTTTGAACTGGTCCTATTCTGAGTGGTAATACCACTATTCCTTTAGAGGATCACTCTTCTTCAACATATGCTTTGATGGTTATTTTCTTTCTGGGATCCATTGCTTCTTCTAAAAAACCTAAGGCACGAAATAAACTCGATGCACAAATATTTAAGCTTGCTCCTCCATCTATGAGAACATGTTTGATGTGCATTTTTTGAATAAGCACTTCAATATGCAGCGAAGCGTTGTGGGGATGTTGTAATGACACATCATCATGTTCAGTGAATGATAGGCAATGAGGAGCTATAAGGTGTCCCATCATGGTTTGGAGTTGATCAACATCCAAGTCTTTAGAGAGTGTGGTTTTGACTAGAGATTTTTCTAATATTTCCTTATGTGTTGGTGAGAATTTTAGTAGCTCTAGGATTGATATTTGTGCGGGGGTTTTCTGCAATTGATCCACTATGTTATATGACCTCAAGTTAGATGTTGTATTATTCATCACTCCTAGAAAGTTACCGTAGCCTTACTTTGAGTAATGGCATGTGTTGGTTCTCTTGGTGTTTTCTCTTGGACGATAATGGTGTTTACTATATTATCGTAGGCGTGAGCATAGTTAACTTTTCCTTTCCCTTTGTCATTTTGAGTGTTGGATGTTTCACCTTTTTTATAATTGGGCAGTGGACTTTTGAAGGCCACATAAAACTCAATTGTTTTGTTTTCATCCACCACAATGACCTCATTGTCAATTAAATCTTGAATAACATGTTTAAGTCTTTGATAATCATTGATCTGATGCTCTTTGTTCCGATGAAACTCACAAAAATGATTATCATTTCACCAACTTGGTTTAATTTTGGGTTAAAACTCTCTTGATTCTAGCAATGTGATTAATTTGTTCACAAGAAGGGTTTTTTAAGCTGATTGCAATGGTTCATTAATGTTGGTAAATTTTTTGCGCACATTGGGAAAGAATGATTTTGGTTTAGCATTGTTGTCCTGATTACTCACCGGTGCTCTAATTGACAAATTGAAAATAGGTTGTTGTGGTTTAACATTATTATTATCAACTTCGCCATCATTCACAACATTTTTGTTTCTTGTCCAAAATTTTGGTTTATCATTATTGTGATTGTTGTTGTTGTTGTTGTTGAAGGAATTCAAGGAATTATTTCCTTCTTTGTAGAGATTCAATTCTCCTTTCTTAACCATAGCATCCTCAATTTTGAGGCTATTTTCAATCATTTTGCAAAACTAGGAGGACATTATAACTTGAGCCTATAACTCATTTCACTTGTGAGCTTATCAATGAATATGTCCATCTTTTTATGATCTAGCACTGGTCTAGGATATTTGTTGAATAAACATCTCCATCTCTACAAGAAGGTCATGAAATACTCTCCACTCTTTTATTTAATATTGCATAGATCCAACATAGTTATATCATGTTGTATGTTATAAGAGTATTGTGAAATGAATTTGTTTACCAGCTCTTCAAATGATCTAATCCCAGGTGGTAATTTGGAAAACCACTCCATTGATTGTCCACTCAAACTTCTTTGGAATAATCGCATAAGATATGTTTCATTATGAGAAAATTCCATGCTCGTTGTGCAAAACTCTCTAATGTGGTCTTGTGAATCCATTTTTCCATCATATTTATCATATTTTGGGATCTCACAATGTTGTGCAAATGGCACCATGTTCAAACTCCTGTCAAAAGGATATGGACAAATGTCTTCTAAAGAATATCTTTTGGCACTTGTTCCATTTTGCATATCTTGAATCTGATGTTGTAGAGTTTGTATTTGTTGACTGAGATTTAAGAGAGGGTCATTACCATGATTTCTTCTCGTATCATCATGAATTCTTTTGTCATCGCGATTTCTTCTTGCATCATCATGATTCCTTCTTGTGTCATCATTAGTTCTTCATATGTCCTCATGAGTTCTTGTGTCATCATGAGTTCTTGTGTCACTATCAGTTCTTATGTCATCATTCCTACGAGTGAGAGTTTCCTCATTTTTCTCATTGTCATTGTGAGTGTCATTTGATCCTCCCCTTTGTCTTAAGTTGTTTATGTCAAAATCTTGGGGAAGTTTAGCACCAGATTTTGCTAACATTAGGAATTATTAATCTTTTTTTCCAATATTTTCTCGATGAATTTATCAAATTTAGGATCTTGTTGGATTTATTTGATGTGTTTTTCAGTTATATCTTCTTCTATTTCATTTCCTTGTACCCTTCCCTTGTGATCTTTTGTCATTTCAAGTATTTATATTTCTATTTCTTTGATTTTTCATCTCTGAGCCCTGGTTAAAATGGGCATGCACATGATCTGAATGCTTTGCGAGGTTTTGATTTTTCTATAATGTTTCTCAATAAGTGATCAATTATTGAGGTAAATATGATAAAGTGATGCGACCACCTCTATTGAGAGATTGAGACAACCCTGATCTTTTTTGTAAGGCTTGTGTTCTCAAAGGTTCGTTGTCAAACTCGTTTCCACGACCGCGTAGATAATCATGATAGTGGTGTAAGAATATGCAATGTTTCAATAAGAGTTTGTGGTTTATGTAAATAAATCTTCTCTTTATCAAGATCGCTTTCTGACTAAGCTTCCTCTTTTTCAAACGACGCAAAATGGTCATTCAAGTGTTTGTGAATTTGCAAGTTTTTCGATCCTAGTTTGGAGTGCAAATTTTGTGATTTTGATATGACCAAGTTCAATAGGAATGATATATCTTATGATAGAGAACGAGGTTAGCCTGATCAAGCATTGTAGTTTCGTGATAAAGGATGATAGATCCTAATGAGAAACTATGTTTGAGAGATCAGTTTATCAAAGAAAATATGATTATACACTTTGAGATGTTGGATCTTGAACTTGTTGGAGATGAATACTTGAAAACCTTAGTGTCTCTAGTTTTGAATATGCTTAGACAGAAGATAACCTGACTGAGTGCCCCAAGAAGATAACTTAGTCACTATGTGTAACTATCTAAGAAATGGGTTGTTTTTGCTTTCTGATTTTGATGCAGTTTACTAGAAACACTGACAAAATGACAAGAAACGTTTCTATACTGACAAGAAATGCTGCTATACTGACCAGGAACATTGTTAAACTAACCAAGAACTCTATTCTATAGAGTGAAAACGCTATATAACTGACCAAAAACACTAAGGAACTGAACAAAAATGCTATCAGACTAACCAAAAAAGACCAGGACCGCTGATATAGAGACCAAAAATGCTATTTTGTAATTCAAGGACTCTAAAGTTCAAAACAGTGAAGTTTGGACTTAGCAAATGGTTGTTTGAACTTAGAAAATTGTTGTTTTGACCCCAATATTTGATTTCTAGACTCAGACCATTGATGTTTAGAACTAGGAAGCAAAAACTTTGAGATCTAATGTTGAAACATGAGCAAGATAACATTCAAACCAAGAGAGTTGAAGTTAATGTTAATGTTGAAATTGAGAAAACTAACCTTCAAACTGAGAGAGCTAAAGTTCAGACCGAAAGAGCTACTGTTTAGATTGAAAGTGCTACTGTCTGGACTGAAAGGGATAATGTTTGGACTGAAAGAGCTACTATTTGGATCGAAAGAGCTATTATTTTGATCGAGAGAGCTACTGTTTGGACTGAGAGAGCTACTGTTTGGACCAAGACAACTACTATTTGGACCAAAAGAGCTACTGTTTGGACCAAAAGAGCTATTGTTTGGACGGAAAGAGCTATTGCTTGGACTGAAAGAGCTATTGTTTGGACTGAGATAGCTTGTCATTGTGAGATCACTTTTTGTATGTATGAGTTATGCTCAATCGATATTTGTTCCAAACCAATATTATGTATTATAGCCTTTAGGCTATCAGTTTTTGCCAGAAAGTGTCTACCGATCCCAAGCGGTATGAATACCTCAAGTGGTTCGAGGATCTCAAGCGGTATGAAGGAACTAAAGCTACAATTATCATTTTTCCTAGTCTTCATTTTGGCAAACTGGTAATCGGTAAAATATGTGAGCCGGTAATAGGTAAATGTATGAACTGGTATTACTCTGTGATGAGTTACCAACCGGTATTATTTTTGTGATGAGTTATCATCCACCGACACTTTGGTGGTGATTATGTGTCATGTTACCAAATGTGTCCAGATGCACTGAACCTAGGAACATGCAATGTAATCCTATTGGACCGACATGAAATCAGATTCCTTTATAAGGACATCATGTCTAGGGTTTTAGTAAGAGTGTTAGGGTTTTTGTGTGGTTGATGAAGTTTTTGCATGTGCGATCACAGAAGAAGATTAGGTCTGTGTGAAGAAGTAGAGTGTGAAGATATTGAAGATTGAAGTAATGTTGAAATGCATTAACAATGAGCTATCAAGGATCTAACCAAGCATAATGTGCTAGTATTTAGATCACTCACTTGTTGATTACTCACATCTTTGACAAATCTGTGACCCTTAACCGGGTAGGCCTGGCAAATCCTTTATAAATCCTCTAACAAGGTGGTTCACAACTATGGATATGAAATCCTCTCACAAGGTAGTCTTTAATCAGACTTATGTCCTAATAGAGATTGAGATTCCTAACAGGATCTGTTCTAGTAAAGAACATTGTACGACCTTAACCGGTCTAGTTACTATTCTGCAGATAGTTACTTGTGAGTTTTATCTCACCGTGGTTTTTCCCATTTGGGTTTCCACGTCAAAATCTCTTGTGTTATGGTGATAGTGCTTCTGTGGGTGAATGCCTTATTTGTTGTTTGCTTTGCATTTGTGTTAACCAGTTTGTTAGTAAAACTGTTATACCAGTTTACTACTAAACTGTTTAAGTGTTTAAGTTCATTATTTTTTGGTATACTAATTCAGCCCCCCTCATAGTATTCATCAATTGGTATCAGAACCAACCTTTCTATAAGTTTAACCACTTGGAAAGAGATATGGGGGAATACACTATGAGGGAACTTACTCATCGTCTCACTCAAATTGAGAAAGCCTTTGATGAACTCAAAGTCAAATATAAAGCCTCTCTAGCAAAGAGAAGAGAGCATGCTGAGAAACTGATGGAGCTTACTAAAAATAGTTTCTCTGATGAAGCGGACATGGAAGCCCTAGTTGAAGAAGTTGAAAAACTGAATAAGTCTAATGCCAACCTGAGAAGGGAACTTGAAGGATTGACTATCAGGATGTGTCAAGAGCTTGAGAACCGGAGAAAAGCTAAAGATCTGGTAAAAGACAAAGATCATGAGATCTCCAAGCTGAAGCAAGAAATCGGTGCACTTACCGCTCATCTCCAAGAGAGTAAAGTGGAAAAAGAGGAAATGCAAGGTGAACTAAACATGGCTATTTCTGAGAATGCAACCTTGAAGGATTCCAATGCTGCTATTTCCAAAGAACTCACTGAGTCAAAGCAAATACTTGCCAAATTCAATAAGAGCACTGTTAAGCTAGAACAAAAGCTTGAATCAGCAAAACCGGTGAAGAATACCACTGGACTTGGTTTTTCTGGTTATGAGGAAGGTGAGACCTCTAGAACAAACGATGTAGCATCAAAGAAGCAACCGACATCAAAGGATAAAGGTAAGAAAAAATTCAAACCTGTTTGCTTTAATTGTCTCAAGGAAGGACATACTGCTAATGTCTATAGAAATAAGGCTTACATTAACTTTCCTTACTTTCTAAACAATAAGCCTAGATCCAATAGATTCAATGGAAATTGTTATGCATGCAACAAGTTTGGGAATAAAGCATTTGAATGTAGGTCTATCATGCACAACACCGGAAGGTATCCTGAAAGGAGTCAAGGAGTTTTTCCTGAACCCTCTAGGGACCAGAATCCAAACTAGTTCAATACCTATAATCATCAATCAGGTAGCGGTGGCTATCAAGCCGCAACCGGATGGAGAGCAACCTGTTTGATATGTCATGGAAATGGTCACACTACTGCAACATGCAGGAGGAAGAATGGAAACATGAATAATGGACCTTGGAGATCACCTAGAATGGTTTGCTATCATTGCAACAAACCGGGACACCTTGCCAGAACCTGTAGAATGAGAAAGAACATATCATATGATATATTGATCACTCCGGAAGGAAAGATTGATGTTGAAACTATTAAAATAGATATGAAGACAACATGGAAGAAGAAACCTGAAGAAGTATCACAAGAAGAACCAGTTTCTGCACCTAGTGTGGAAGTCGTTGAATTGGCAAACTAAGCTACAGAAAAGCTTAGGGGGAAACAAATCGGTGAAATGTTTCGAACCCCCGATTTACATCAGTAAAAGAACTTAACTGGTATGTGATACCTATCAATTGGCAGAAGACCAGAAACAATAAACGGCAAATTAGGGTTTACGCCCTAATGGAGGAGCATTTATTACGGTAGGTGAAGAATTCGTTTAAAAGGGATTTTCAAGTCATTTTCACTTATCAATTTATGACCGAAGAAGTTTTCAAGTGAAGAGTGACAAAAGGCGATTTGTCTTGCGATTCGGAGAGATTTCAAAACTTTGAAGAAGAATCAGAAGATAATATCAATCGGTCAAGTGTAGAACTCAAAGCAGTAATCCAACAACCGAAGTAGTGTGTGGTGAAGCAGAATTTGCAAGCTCTAAATCTCGACGTGCGAAGGTATTTTTTCAAGTTTCTCTGTTTATCAATGGCTTCTGCATCACACTCTAGTTCTAGTGCACCCATTGATTCAGTTGATTTCATCCAACGGAAGGAAAAATATAATGCCCTATCCCAAATACCTGCTAGCATTTTAGTTGAGGAAGGTATTTCGGATTAAATTAACTGTAAAATTGAAGACCTAGGATCTTTAGTGATCCATTCTTAGTTACGCCTATTCTACAGGAAGGACAAGAAGATCAAACCGGAATACAACATCTTGGAAAAGAAGAAGCTTCACAATGTGGTCTATTTCCTTGAAGAATTTACAGATGATCACATCCGCATCATTTTAAGTAGAGTGCATGGTGACAAAATGTACTTAGAGAAGACACATGACATCACACCGGAAGCAATTCATGTCGTCACCGGTTTCTGTAACATTAGAGATGTGCCTACCCTAAGGAAAGTCATTAAGATGGAAATGACCAAGCTCACCAGTTCTGTGAGTGACCAATGGGGAATGACCGTCAATACCATCAAGGACGATCTGGTCAAATATGCCTGCATGGTGATAGATTACCGGACATTCCATGCTAGTAGAATTAACTTTGTCTCTACTGCAGCGGTAAATGCCGCCTATAGGATGATCATGGAAGATGTCTTGTTTGATTTATGCACCTGTATGCAAAGGCAAATTCTGGTGAATATGAAGTCAATTAAATAGGACAATGCCTTGAAATTTAAATTTGGACAACTATTGGTCAGGTTGTTCTTCTACTTCCAAGGCTACTTCCCAAGAGTCGGTGATATTCAGTGGTCTGCTGACCAACTGGTTACCAAGCAAATCAGAGAAAGTCTTCAAGTGGTTGGAACCGATTATCTTGAAGTCCTAAACAAATACTTTGATGAGTTCAGACTCAAGATGAGCCAAAGGGTGAGAATATCTAGTGATATTGTCAAGAAGTATGAAGAGGACATTTGCTTCACCATCGAAGTAGATGAGTGTATAATGGAGGTGGTTGAGCCTAGAAAAGAAAAGGAGGAACCTATGGGATATGAGGTAATGTATGATATGCTAGACGGGTATGCTTCTACCCTACTTGCCTCACCGCTTGATCCTAAGAAGAAGAGAACTGGCACCTATCTATAAAAGGTTACACTAGTTGAAGAGCCTTCAGTAAAGAAGGGAAAGGTAGTGCCATCTGTATCGGCATCGATTACTTCAGCAAGTCCTAAAGTGACCAAGCAGTCACCAGCAAAGAAGAAATCAGAAGTTGCACCCGCCCAGGTATTTGAGAGGAAGCGGAAGACAAAAGGCAACACACCAGACTCAGAGGACACAAAATCTGAAGAATAGCCTAAGAAGACTAGGCAAACAAGGAAGAAGACAAAGACAACCAGCAATAAACCGACATCATCAACACCGGTAAATATTGATATTTCCTCTTACAAACATTGTCAAAGAACTATCAAGAATATTAGGAAAAAAGTGTTGAGTGATTTAGTAGATTGTTTTGATGATTTCAATGACAATGAGAAATAGGAAGTAGAACAGGAAGTCATTCAATATTTATGTATTAATGACCGATCACCATCAGAAATTAAATCTGTGACACCAGATTCTTTATACAATTCTTTAGATAACAAATTGTGCATTACCATAGAAAAGGAACAAGAAATAAGAGAGGAAATATTTGCTCAATGTTTTCCTGATGTGTCTAATTCAGAACTTTATGAAGTTATGGAAAAATATAAAGGCCTCTTCTTCATGAGAAGAAGGAGACTCTTGTTTCTAGAAGGGAAAGTCCCTGAAGTGGTAAAAGATACCCACTCTCATGCCAAAGCCACTCTGAGGTTGCACCAAGTGTCCAAAGCCAACAAGAAAGTTGAACAAGAACCGGAAATTGAAAAATCAGATGAGGTGTATGATAGTGCAGGAGAACCGGTCACTGAACAAATGGACCCTATTGACATTGATGCTTTGGATGGTGAAAATGCCAACCCAGATATAGCAAAGGACAAAGCTGACAAAGAGAAAGTGGACAAGAAGAAATAGGACAAAGAAAAGGTTGACAGAGAGCAAGCAAAGAATGAGAACAAGAAACAAGAGGAGGAAATGAGAAAATAGGAAGAGAAGAGGAAACAAACAGAAAAGGAGAAAAAGAGAAAAGAGGAAGAGAAGAAGAGAAAAGAAGAGGAGAAGAGGAAGAAGGAAGAGGAGAAGAAGAAGCAGGAAGAGGAGAAGAGGAAGAAGGAAGAAGAAAAGAAATAGGAAGAGGAGAAGAGAAAAGAAGAGGAGAAGAGAAACGGGGAGGACAAGAAGAAGAAGGAAGAAGAGAAGCGGAAAGAAGAAGAAAGGAAGAAGGAAGAAGAGAAAAGAAAGAAAGAAGCAGAGGAGAAAAAGAAGGCAGAAGAAGAAAAGCAAAAAGCCAAGGACAAGGAGGAAGCAGCAAAGAGCGTACAAGTGGAGACCCCAAAGGCAACCAGTAGTCAAGCCTAACTGGCTAATATTACCAGTCCCATTGACCTCCAATCTGCAAATGAAACAAAGCTGCAGCAAAGCATTAAGCTTGCCCAAGAGAAACTGGAAGTGCTAAGGAGGAAGAAGGAGCAAGATGTTATTCAAACTGCTGTGGAAACTCTTACCAATTTGATTCCTGGTACCAACCTCCCAATTACTGATTCCTCTCTAGCTCAACTAAAACTCTTATGCACAGTTGTAGAGGACTAGGTGCAATGCCTGGAAGATGTTGTTGAAGCCAATGCTCAAAAGAAGCATCAAAAGGCACTGAACACTGCCTTAGTGAAGAAGTTAAATGAGCTCCGGTCTGAACTTCAGAAGGCACAAAAGGACATAAGAGATGCTATGGATGAGGGGAAATTACTACTCAGTAAGCTAAGCCAACCCCATCTATTATGTGATGATGTGCTTCCTCAGAAAGACAAACTGCAATCTAATTTGCAGGCATATATAAGCACCTTCAAGATGCCCTATGATTCCTTCACCGCATTTGGGCAAACCATTCACCGGTTTCAACTCCAGACTGCAAGAATAGAGTCAAAGATCAGCAACCGAACACGAGATCTGTAGGAACTTCAACTAGTTCTACTACCACGACTACAAATACTTCAGAAGTGCTATCTCAATCTGGATGCCTTAATGGTAACTCAAGAAATGAGTACCTTGGATGCCATGGAGGAAAAGGTTTTCCAGATGCAAATGGAAAGTGAGGTTGCTACCTCATTGCTTGAGTCATGGTCTTTATCCATGAAGACATTTATGCAGGACTTTAAATCAGTTTTTGACAAGTTTCACTCTTTATTATCATAAACACTTATTATTTTAATGATAATGGAAACAGGGGTTATTCAGTTGTACTTTGTCATTGTTGGCAAAGGGGGAATAGTATTCTGTATTTAAAATTTTGATGCATGTTATGTAACATTGTTTTTTCTGCAAAAGTGGTAGTGTATATGCTTAGGGGGAGTAATTTTGATTATGGCATATTTTTTGTTGTAAAACACTTAGATGTCAAAAATTTTCCTAAGTGTTGCCATCAATGCCAAAGGGGGAGATTGTTGTCATTTTTGATGATGTTGTTGTGATTGTCATTGATGGACACACACTTTCTTTGAGATCACTTTTTGTATGTATGAGTTATGCTCAACCGGTATTTGTTCCAAACCGGTATTATGTATTATAGCCTTTAGGCTATTGCTTTTTGCAGAAAGTGTCTACCTATCCCAAGCGGTAAGAAGACCTCAAGTGGTTCAAGGATCTCAAGCAGTACGAAGGAACTGAAGTGGCAGTTATCATTTTTCCCAATCTTCATTTTTGCAAACCAGTAATCGGTAAAATATGTGAATCGGTAATAAGTAAATGTATGAACCGGTATTACTCTGTGATGAGTTACCAACCGGTATTATTTTTGTGATGAGTTATCATCCACCAACACTTTGGCGGTGATTCTGTGTCATGTTACCAAATGTGTCCAGATGCATTGAACCTAGGAACTTGCAATGTAATCCTATTGGACCGACATGAAATCAGATTCCTTTATAAGGACATCATGTCTAGGGTTTTAGAATGTGTTAGGGTTTTTGTGTGGTTGATGAAGTTTTTGCATGTGCGATCACAGAAGAAGATTAGGTCTGTGTGAAGAAGTAGAGTGTGAAGATATTGAAGATTGAAGTAATGTTGAAATGCATTAACAATGAGCTATCAAGGATCTAACCAAGCATAATGTGCTAGTATTTAGATCACTCACTTGTTGATTACTCACATCTTCGACAAGTCTATAACCCTTAATCGAGTAGGCCTAGAAAAGCCTTTGTAAATCCTCTAACAAGGTGGTTCATAACTATGGATATGAAATCCTCTCACAAGGTAGTCTTTAATCAGACTTATCTCCTAATAGAGATTGAGATTCCTAACAGGATCTGTTCTGGTAAAGAACATTGTATGACCTTAACCAATCTGGTTACTATTATGTAGATAGTTACTTGTGAGTTTCATCTCACCGTGGTTTTTCCCATTTCGGTTTCCACGTCAAAATATCTTGTGTTATGGTGATTGTGCTTTTGTGGGTGAATGCCTTATTTGTTGTTTGGTTTGCATTTGTGTTAACCGGTTTGTTAGTAAAACTGTTATACCGGTTTACTTCTAAACTATTTAAGTGTTTAAGTTTAGTATTTTTTGGTATACTAATTCAACCCCCCCCCCCCCTCTTAGTATTCATCAGTATCAACATATTTAATTTTATAGAAGTGTTATTACACTCAATAGTGTATGCCTCTAGCTTATACAAAGTGTCGAATCTGACACCTCTATAAATCACCATAGCACCCTTAATCATTTTACATCTTGCTTTTGAAAAGACTACCTACACACCCGCATCTATCAATTTTCTCATAGATAATAAATTTCATTTTAATCCAGGGATATGCAACACACCGCTAATCCTTTTTATTCTACCATCAGGAAACCTGATCCTAACTTTAGCATGACCAACAATATCTAAAAATGAATCATCACCCAAGTACACCTTACCTCCATTAAATTCCTCATATTCAAAAAACCAAACTTTATTAGAAGTCATATGAAAAGATGCACCTAAGTCAATTAACCATGCATCATTACCTGTATGAGTAGCCAAAGCTCCAATGAATGCATCGCCATCTTTCTTCTCAGACTCAGAATCAGAATCATATTTCTTTTTATTTTTCTTTTCTTATTTGTAGTCCTTATTGATGTGTCTTGGTTTACAACAATTCCAGTAGATGACTTTGGACTTTCTAAGAGATTTTGATCTTCCTTTGGACTTGGATTTATTACGCTTCTCATTCTTCTTTCCTTTTTCCCTAGGTCTTCCATAGATAGTTAGGGATTCCTTCAAACTTATGGATACCTTCCTCCACATCTCTTCACCAAGTAGGGCACCCACCACATCTTTATACTTCAAAACAATAGAAGTACTACCTATAGCCATAATAAGAGAATCCCGCGAATCAGGCAAAGAACTAAGATCTGACATTTCTCCTCCTCATCCATCTTAACACCAACAAATGCCAATTTAGCCACCAACATATTAAATGATTTCAAGTGGTCTGTAACTCATCCACCATCTCCCATTCTCAAGGAATATAATTTCTTCCTCAAGAAAATCTGATTCAATAAGGATTTTGCTTGATACATTTCACCAAGCTTAGTCCATCGCATTTTGTGCAGAGTTCTCTTCATGGACATTGATTAGAAATGAGTTTGTTGAGCATAATCTAATTAGACCCTTAACTTTTCAGTCCATAACATCATACTAAGCAGCCACAATAGGATCTACAAGTCTTGAGACATTCACATCAACAACATCGCACAAATCTCGATCTATTAACAAATCTTCCATCTTCACCTTCCACATCTCAAAATTACTTACATTAAATTTATCCACCTCTATTCTCCTTGATGAACTTGTCATTTGAAAATTCCTGCAACAAGATCAAAAAAGTGTCTTCTACACAAGCTCCCACTCAAATCTAGATTATTTCAAAAAACCCAACAACCCACAACTGAAACCAAAGGTGATCAGGCTCTAATACCACTTGTAAGGAAGTTAAGTAGCGGAACAACTTCCTACACTAACCTCGAGAGGAGGGTAATGCAAAATTTTTATAGATCATTACAATAGTTATAGAAACTTAACATAAATAAACAAAATATCATGCATACCACAACACAACACAGTGATTTTTTTGGGGAAAACCCTTTCAGGAGAAAAACCCCACACTCCAAAAGCAACTCAATATATTATTTAGCAATCAATAATAGATTACAATATACTTGCAGAGCAATATCTTGACAGGAGTACCACTAATCAGATACTCAGAGGTAACTCAATAGCCATAAGACTTTTACACACAACCTCTATGTCACGCACCTCATATATAGGAGATACAATACAAGAAACCGTCAAACGGTATTACAAAACCATGAGCTAAAACCACCCAATAAAGTAGAGCCAACCTTATCTCCATTATAGATGCTCTATGATGTGTTAAAACACACATCACCATGTGTTCCTTCCTTTTATAACTCATTTGTGTCTGATGCAATTTAATATTTCCAATTACAGGAGTCCAAACTTCCAGAGGCCATAACTTGTGAACCAGGTGTTCAATTGATGACTTGTTTGATGCGTCAGAAAGCTCACAAAGTTCTTTATTACCTTGTAACCCACTATGCCAATTACGCCCACTTTTTAGGGTGTTTAGGAGGGTCTAAAGTCTTAAAAATTAAATTTAAACCTTTCATCACACCCTTCAAAAACAAAAACTTTAATATCTTCAAAACTAGTTGTGATCTTACAACAAAAATTTACCAACATTCTTATCTAGCCAATCCGAAGATTTAGGGAGAAATTCACACCATTTCATGCTCAAATGAAAACTTACTATAAATAGTAACCTCATGTAAATGCAAGGTTGAGACACCATTTTCCCAACATGAACGAGGCCAAGATGGAGGATACAAACCCAGTTGCTTAGTTATATTGATGCAGGAGCATCCCCGGTTCACAGCAATCTTGCATCAACCAAAAACATTTTATTTTCTATTTTATTTTTTTTGTTTTGTTTGCAGTTTCAGTTTTCTGTTCAGTGTGTCCTGGTTTTGGCTCACCGGTTCCTGTGGAGTTGGATTCTACTTGAAGACCTGATCTTCCTGCTTTCTTTCTAACTACATCTCACTTGGATCGCTTTCCGGTAAGATATCGCTACCGGTTCCCTTGATAGTTTCTTGCTATCGGTTGTTCCTTTGTTACTGGTTACCTGAGACCTATTCTAGCGATCTATCAAAATCCATTCCGAAGCTTGTGGAGCCTTGGGCATTGATCTCAATATTGTTTGGCGTGTGGCTGACCTTCTATGTTTCATCCTTTGGATTTTCCAGACGAATCTCTTGGCGAAGGCCGACCTTATTCATTTTGCACATTAGGTCTTTCCCTTTGGGTTTTGATCCTTTGGATCGATATATATATTTGTAATCATGCCTTATAATGTAATCAATCAGAATATCAAGAAGTATCAGATAGATAGTTTGTGCCTAGAAGATAGAACTTTCGATTCAAGGTCCCGATGTGACCTATTCTACCAGGCCTGTGTGTTGGTATGTTGTAATCTAGTTGTTACCGGTTGGATGTAATTAACTTTCATGCAATAAAAGTATCTATTATGCATTGCCTCCATCATATATGTGTGTTTTCGTTGTGTTAACTCTTGCTGACCAATTTAGACTGATCTCCTCGAGGTCCCTCTTCACCAGTGACTGCTTCAAGTGGTATCAGAGCGAAGTTCATTTTGGAGGTTACGTGTCCTGAATCTTGTTGTAGGGTGGTGGATTGCAAATTCAACCTACAATTGCAAAGGGCTTGCATGGATCAATGGTGTGAAGAGGAGCTAGGAATGGTGGAGCATGGGAGTGCATACCCTGCTGTAATGGAGATGTTGCGAGGAATAGCAGCCTGGTTAGAAGTCGTGGAGACGGCCCAGAGAAGAGGCCAACATGTTGAGGATGTGAGCGAAGATGAAGGAGAAGAAGCCCCAGCAGAACAAGTGAACCTACCGGCAGTTGATTCGGAGGAGGAAAGGTTTTTAAGGGTTTTGAGTAGGGAGAACACTAAACCTCATTTTACCCCACCGGAATATGATGGGAAGTTAGATTCAAATGAATTGATGGATTGGATCTCGGAGATGGAGAAGTATTTTGATTTTGAAAATAGTGCAGAAGAGAGGAAGGTGAAATATTCCTATACCCGGTTGAAGGGTCATGCATCTCTTTGGTGGGAGCACTTGCAAGTTGATAGGCAAAGAAGAGATAAAGAAAAGATTAAGACATGGGATGGGATGATTGCTAAGTTAAAATCAAAGTTTGTCCCAACAAATTATCAAGTAGATTTGTTCTAAAAGTTGCAGAATCTAAGACAGGAGGAATCTAGTGTGAAGGAGTACACCGAAGCATTTTACAAGTTGAACATCAGATCCAGACATGTTGATGATGAAATTGAATAAATTGCAAGATATTTGAACAGATTGTGAATGTCTATACAACATGAACTCAGTATGATCAAATTAGAGAGTGTTGAAGAGTCTTACCAGTATGCAATAAAGGCTGAAGAGAAATTGAATAAGAGGCATGAGTAGAGATAGAGAGGTAGAGGTGGAAGGTTTACCGGAGGAAGATTTCAAGGAGGAAGAGGATGTTTGCCCTCTCAGGTGAATAACTTAAAACATAAAGCACGTAATGCAGAATAATAACGCCATAGATATCAGACAAGTATAAGAGATATTATTTCATTCCTAATCATGTGTTGCAAGTTACATTCTGAAGTATATAAAGATACCAAGGGGGTGTGAGTGTCAACCGTCGCACCGCAACTACCACCGCTCGACTGCCAACTAACAAACCCAATTACAACTTAATTAACTAGTCGTATTCCCGTATACAATAATGCGGCTAACATCATACCCCCCAAAAGAAAAGTCATCTCTAGGCGACTTATAACAAAAATGGAGATCATGCACCTAGACTATATACATATCAAAAAAACTAGGGAGGGGGCTGAGGAAGCATCCCTGAAATAGAAGGCTGAGATGCCGGTGTCTGGGCCACCAAACGGGCATGGAGCTCATACACCTACTAAGTGCATACAGTCACATCTCGCTCTGCCACCAATACTTTCTCCAAAGCTGTCTTCACCATGTGTGCGGCTTCTAGCAACTCCTTCTCTTTTGTATCTGCTGCCTCCATCGCGCAGACCAACCGAGTCTGCAACAGACTCCTCTCGGCACTGACAGCATCCAACTCCTATTGCACATGGCTTTTCACATTCTGCTCAGCCGCCAGATGAGTCTCTACCTCAACCTTCTCTGCCCGGGTCTTAGCCATCTCTGCCCGGGCCACCTCAAGTTGTGCCAACAACTGCGCCCTCTCGACTGCCCATGAGGCCTACTGACTAGCCACCTCCTTCTCCAACACTACTCATGCAGCCTCCCTGACTGCAGACTCCTGTTGTGTATGCCTCAATGTATAATAGGCATCCTAGTAGACCTGCTCGATCTCGCGGACAACTGTCGTCACCCGACTCTCCACAACGGGCTGATGCAGCCTCCAAGCCTAGAGCATCTCCTATGTCTCCATAGTCGGCCACCCCTGAGACTCAAAGTAGGTAGAAAAGGTTGTCGGGCAGCCCACCCGCTTAAACTGTAAGACCTTCTCTAGCTCCACCACCACCTGCTGCAATGCTTGTGTCTGGGCAGCGGCCACCACCCGCCTACCCCTCGTCACCATATCAGCCATGTCAGCTAGATAGGTCTCAATATCATCCCCCGTCTGTGCCGAAGGCTGTGAAGTCTCTGGTAGAATGGACACAACGGCATCCTGCTGGGAAGGTACCTCCTCTGCCACCGAAGGTGTACCATCTCTCGATGCCTGCCTAGCAGAGGCGACCTCCCCTACCTCGTTCCCAACTGTGAGTCCATGTGCCTCTCCTGATGAGTCATCCAAGTCTACTACCTCTGCTCTAGTCTCCCGACACAGTGAGAATACAACAGCTCCCTCTGGTTGTGCTAGTGTCATCTGAAACCGCTGTGTGAGCTAGCTCTGCATAGCCACGAGGTCGACACGCATCTCTACGACCGGGGGATGGTTTGTTGTCATCGGCTCCTCCAACAAGGAAGCAGAAACAGTCACCACTGTGTCACTACCCACGATGTCCAACCACACCTAGGGCTTGGTATTCACCACCTTCGTCAGCCCCTGCTCCTCAGCGACCACTACCCGATGCAGTGACTCCTCCGTCCCTGACTCTGCCATGTCCTCGATAAGTGTCATCGTGGTTGGGCCTGGTGATGCTTCCTGGTGCTCGTGTTGGAGGGGACCAAGTGTAACAGGCGTATGGCTCTGCCCGAAGGTCAAAATACAGGGGCCGCCCACTCCAGATGATGGCACAGGTATACCCATTGGTAGCAGGGGTGGGGCAAATAGGACTCGTACCAGCTCCTCCGTCTCCCTGCTAATATCATCCTCCTCTTCCATTTTTTATTCCTCCATGCTACTGGAATCCCTCCCACTGTCAGGCTCCCCTGAAGCTGAGGCCATATCTACTGCCCTTTTCCGCTTTGCGGAAGAGCGCCCAATGTCCAAGTGCCTTCAATACATTATTGGAGGCTCACCTATTGTCAACGATCCCTGTGGTCGTATCTCCAACTCTTCCTTGGGCACTACTTCCCACGTGGCCTCCAGGAACAACCCTATAGCGTAGTGAGGCATATAGAATGTGCAATGTTGTAGCATCAAAAAATCATACATGTGCACTGCAAGTAACGTGGCCCAATCATACACGATGCCATTCATCAACCCATTCATCAGCATAATCGAAGGAAGGGCGATGTCCGACGCCCTTCCCGACCCTGTCAATATGTTCTTGATGACATCCATAATGCATCTCCAGTGGCCCTCCGCAACCAAAGTCTTACGGATTCCTCGACCCTTTGTGGCACTAGCCACGCTGTCTAAGTCTGTTGTTGTCAAGTTCCTGGAGATTAATTTAATCCACCGCTCCTTCTCTTCTCGTTTCATCTTTTTAGCCTTCAATTCTATTTTCTTGCCCTGTCTGTCTGGGATGTCGAATACCCTCGTGAAGTCCCCTGCTTTGAAAGATACGGTAACATCCCTCCTGAGGTATTCAAAAGTGTTGGTGCATGTGTGCCTGTTGAAGGTGTCTACCATGAACCGTAGGGCACCCTCATACTCGCAGATAGGAAACATGGGCATCCAAATAGCCCACTCCACTTCTGCCTTTCGGAGGTTTCGCTTCACCAGATCATCCCCGGGAGTGTCCTACCACCATTTCTGGCATTCCGACCCATTCAAGCCTTCAAAGGTGATGTTTTGGGGCGTCACTATGTTTTTCGCACTTATGGCAACCTGTGGTGCCTTTTGTTTTCGCTTTTGTCAGGCGCTGGCATCCATGGTGCCGCCTACAACACGTACTCCTGATGCTAAAATCCTGATATTGCTATCCCTCTGGCTGCTACTAGAGGAAGCGTGCAGCTATTTTTTCCAACTTCTTTTCCCTACTGAATCCATTAATCTCTGTATAACTGATTTCTCATAAAAAAAAATTGTACGGTCGTTGGACACCTTCGTAATGACCACCTTCTTTTGTGTATGGTTGTTGTTGTGCGGCTGGATTGTCTTCATGCGTGACTGTTATGCCTTTCTTTTCCCTTCCTTCCTTCGTCTTTTTTTCTTTTGCTCCTTTTATGTGGCTACGTGGTGTTCGAGGTTGTGTGGCGTGTGCAACTGTGTGGGCTGTACAGCGTGTGCCTCTTTTTCCCTTTGCGTGTTGCGTGGTGTTCTAGGCTGTGCGGTGTGCTCGACTGTCCTCCTTTTTATTTTGTTAGTGTTTTAACGTTGCGCAGGGGTTTTATTGTTGTGTGGGGTTGTGTGCGGGTGACCACCTTCGATGGCATCCACCACCAGTTGACCCACCATTGGTGTGACCACCGCACGGTGATTCCACCTTCGGTGGTCCCACCGCTAGTGGTTCCACCATATGGTGGCCACTTTTTTTTTTTTTTCAATTTTTAGCGGATTGACTGATTGGAGGGTCCAGGTTCCCTCCATTTGTGATAGACCTTTAATTTCGACCCATTGACAGCGTCTGGTATCTCCTTCTCATCCAACGTCCACAACTTAATCGCCCCGTTGGTATTGACCTCACGTATCTTGAAGGGCCCTAGCCATTGCACTTTGAATTTCCCAGGTTTAATTTTGTTCTTCCCGTTGGATTTCAACACTAGTTGTCCAGGAGTAAACTTCATTTGCCACAGGTGCTTGTCGTGCCACACCTTTCATCTTTGTTGGGCTGCCTCTATGGCCCATTGTGCCAGCATTCTTTTTTCGTCCAACTTACCTAAGGCATACAGTCTCTCCCTCAGACTCTCCATATCCCCGAGTCTATTCTCTACTGCAATGCAAAGGCTTGGTACCATGAATTCCGCTAGCACCACCACCTCCTGCCCATACATGAGTTAGAACGGGGTCTGACCCGTGGTCACTTTGTAAGTCGTTCTGTAGGCCCATAGTACAAAGGGTAACCTCTTATCCCAATCTTCCTTTTCTACCCCATAGGACTTGTAAATTACCAATACCAATATTTTGTTTGTGGCCTCCGCCTGGCCATTGGCACATGGGTAGTACAGGTTCGATAATGAGTGAAAAATATTGAACTCTGATGTCAACATCCATATGACATGGTTCACGAAGTGGCCCCCCTGGTCACTGGTCAACTGAATAGGTATACCATATCGCATAATGATTTGTTCGTAAATAAATTTCGTTGTGCTTACGGCTGAATTATCCGAGAGAGCCCTTGCCTCCACCCACTTGGTCAAGTATTTTGTTGCAACTACAATGTACCGGCATCGTCGTGTGCGACTGGCCTTAAGAGGACCCACAAAGTCGAGTCCCCATAATTCAAAGAGTTCATGTGCATGCGACGGGTTGAGGGGCATGAAGTCCCGCTTCAGAGGTTTGTTCGCCCGTTGGCAAGTGTCGCACCCCACGACCCACTCCCTAGCATCGTGATGTACCGTTGGCCACCACAGTCCTGCTAGAAGCACCTTGCGGGCTGTAGTGTCCGAGCCCATATGTCCACCTACGGGTCCTTTGTGTGCCTCCCTTAATACGCTTGAGACTTCTTCCTCCATGACACAATGCCTTAATACCTGGTCCAGCCCCATTTTGTAGAGTAACCCGTTGTTGAGCGAAAAAGTCCTGCTCCTTAACACGAGCTTTCTCTGTTCCCCTGGAGTCATACCCTCCAGAAATCGGGACGTCGATAGGTACTCTCCAATCTTCCTGTACCACAAAGGGAGTACGGCTATTTGGAACAAGTGTGCATCCGAAAAATCATCATTTACTCCCTCTGGAGATTCCCCCGACTTAATCCATGACAGCTGGTCAACTATGACATGGCTTCGCCCTGGTCTTACCACAATTAAAAATGTGAACTCCTGTAGTAGCAATAGCCAACGACTTATCCTCCCCTGGATAATAGGCTTGTTTACCAAGTACATGAGTGCCTGGTGGTCTACATAAAATGTGAATGGTGTGGCCAGGAGGTAATGATGAAATTTCTGTACGGCATAGACCATACCAAGGGCTTCACATTATGTGGTACTGTAGTTCTTTTCTGCCTTCGAGAGCAACCTGCTAGCAAAGTAAACGATGTGGTCCAACCCATTTCCTCCTACTTGGGATAATGTAGCCTCGATGGCATAGTTTGAGGCATCCACGTGAACGTGAAATTCCTTATCCCAATTCGGGTACGCCAGTATGGGTGCTCCCATCAACCTTGTCTTCAACTCTTCAAAGGCGTTGCTCTGTGGCTCTGCCCAAATGTATGGTTCCCCTTTCCTTGTCAACTTATCCAACGAGTGGGACACCTTAGCAAAGTTCTTGAGGAACCTCCTGTAGTACCCCACATGACCAAGGAAGGACTTTATCCCCATGACATCCGTAGGAGGTTCCATTTCTACTATTACCCGAATCTTGTCCGGGTCCGTTTTCAATCCTTCTTTACACACAATGTGTCCCAGCAATCTTCCCTGTGGTACCATGAATCTAAATTTCTTCAGGTTGAGGGCCAACCGTGCCCTCCGACATCTCTCTAGGCACTCCCGGAGAGTTTTTAAGTGGATGTCCTATCCGCTGTAAATAGACTAATCATCCAGGAAGGCTTTGAATTTCCCCACCGACATCTTGTCGAAGATGTACAAGATGATGCGCTGAAAGGTGGCAGGTGCATTGCATAGACCGAAGGGCATTCGGTTGTATGCGTACACACCATCCTCCACCACGAAGGTTGTTTTCAAATTATCTTCCTCCGCGATGGATATCTGGTTGTACCCAGAGAACCCATCCATGAAGGAATAGATTTCATGTCCAGCTACTTCCTCCAAAATGTTGTCGGTGAAGGGTATGGGAAACGGGTCTTTAATAGTGACAGCGTTCAGACACCGGAAGTCTGCACATATCCGGATCTGATTGGCCTCTTTGTTGAGGGAAATCACAATGGGAGACACCCATTCGCTTGTCTACACTTTGAAGATTATGCCCGCTTCCAACATCCACTCAATTTTGTCATTCACCCATGCAGCATAATTTTTGTTCATTGGGTAAGGCCGCTTCCTCACCGGTTGGGCTCCCGGTACCAATGTTATTTGGTGTACACATAACTCTAGGGGCATGCCCTTCAACTCTTTGTATGTCCATGCAAAGACATCCTTGTATTCAAGGAAAATTTTGAAGGCTACGGCCTTCAGCACTGGATTCCAGTCATCTCCGACAAGGATGATCTTGGGGTCACTCGTCTCCCCGAGATTTGTTTCCTTTAAATTGGCTTCCTGATATTTAATGGGCTCCCCCTTCGAGAATTGGTGTGTCAGCATCTCATTCACGGATGCCTCCCCTTCCTTGTACTCACCATATTCTGGGGGAAATATATCTGGTTCTTCTTCGATGCTCAATACGTTGCACGAGGGTGTAAATAGTTCATAATCTCCCATTTGCCAATGGAAGAGGCCATTCAAAGAGTCCCCATCATCCCCTAAGCATGCCTCCAATTCTAACACCCCTTCGTCACTAGGCTCCATGCAGCATCCATCTCCACCCTCCGCTAACTGGTCTCCCTCAGATTTTGAGTCAGAGGAGGAGGCTAATTCCTCACTCACCATCTACATACGGAGATCGATCACGTACTTCCTCCCGATGTTTTCCAAAGAAAGGGTATTCTGCTTCCAGTTATGGTTCACTTTTGCTGCAATGAGCCACCCCTGCCCGAGAATGGTGTCATATCCTTTCTGCTTTAGGGGGATTACTACAAAATCCAGCATGAATGGTTGCGTGCCAACCATCACTTGCTGGCCCATGAGGGTACCAAGGGGTTTAATCTCGTGTTGGGATGCCCCTAGTAGGTTGAACGTAGGGGGCCACAACGTTGGCTTTCCCAATTTTTTCCATGTCGCTTCTAGGAGTACATTTATTCTTGACCCTCCGTCCACAATAGTGTCTGTCAAGGTAGTCCCCAGTATACCCATTTCTACCACCGTCGGGTGGCTTTCGCTGTTGACTACCAACAACATGGGGTTGACCGCGGGGCTCACGACCTCCCTAAACACGGGGTCGGTTGTGGGGCTCACAACCTCCCTCATTTTTACTTGTGGGGGTATAGAGTTTAAGATAGTCGTTTTTAGCTACGACATGGTCTCCAGGAGGTCTTGAATTCTCACGGGTACCTCTACCTGCAATATTTGTTGTAAGATTTCCTCTTCTCCCCTCGTCCGTGGTGGACTTGCTGTCTGGTGGCTGTTCTGTCCTTGTGTGGCCATTTCCTTTGCGATCTCGTCTCTGGCCTCCCGCACTCTCTCGGTCTCCGTGTGGGGATTTGGGTAGGCAATCTTTTTAGCCTACGCCCTTGTGATTGCCAACACTTTTGCCTTCGTAGGTTCTATGTTTAGAAGGTTTACACCAGGCTTTGGGCAATTTGCATCCTCATGGTCGCCTGGCCCACACCATTGGTAGAGGTGCTGAGGGTTGGCTTCCTTTGTGCAATCGCGAGCGAAGTGTCCCCACTGATTGCAGGCCCTACACTGAATCATTGGTCGGCCCTTGGCGTCATACTGGATCTGGTTTTTGTTATTGTTATTGTTATTGTTATTATTTCTTCCGTCGTTGCATCTATTATCTCTGTATCCTCCAGATGATGTCGTTGTGTTAGTTTGTTGGCCCGTACCCACTGGTGCGAATGTTGTAGCCTGCTCCGTGAACAGCACTTGGTTCATTTGCGTGCTTCGGGTTTTCATGTTGTATGGGCACTCCTTGGTGGAGTGTCCCATCACTTGGCAAATCTTGCAGAATGCCTTCTTCGGGCAAGTACCCTTTGTGTGCCCCTCCTCTTTGCACTCAGTGCACCATATGTCCCATTTGGTCCAACTAGTGCTTCTCATTGTTTTGAATTCCCTTCTCATTCGCTCCATGTCTTTCTGGAGCGCTTGCACCCGTTTGCCAGCCTCGCTGTCGCTGCTGCTTTCCTGTGATGAGTCATCCTCCTCGGACGAGCTATCCTTCTTCTTCTTTTTCTTCAATGACTTGGTCTTGCTCTCGAGATCTATCGCTCTATTGTATGCATCTTCATATGATGTAGGTGGAACGATTTTCATCTTCTTTCGGAGTGAATGCTTTAGTCCCTTCACGAACCATCGCTTTTTCAACCCATCTGCTGGTTGACTCTCCATTTTTCCCAGTATTTCCTTCAGCCGTCGTCTATAAGCTCACACTATCTCATTCTTATTCTGCTTCGTTCCATAGATCTCTGTGACTATTTCATTGTCATCTCTCAAGAGACGGAACTCTATCCCAAACTCCTTCTTTAGGTCAGGCCATGTGCCAACTTTAGCTTTGTCCATATCTAAATACCAGTCTATGGCCACTCCCCTCAAGGTTGTTGGGAATTGTGTTACCCATTCATCTTGATCGGTAACACCATTTGCTGACCATATGGTTTCGCACGTTCGAAAATGGTGAACGGGATCCTCCTTCATGTCGCCGATAAACTTTGGTAGTTTCTGTTTACCTGCCATTGATGGGGGTCGTCTCCCCTACGGTGGCTGTTGTTGTGTCTGAGCCCCTGTGTCGCTTCCTCCAACGCCCATGGTGTGTCTTGCGTGGGTGACTAGTGGTACCGTGTTCTACCTATTGTGTGTCGCACCTACAACCGTATGGTTGCCCTCCCCTTCACTCTCACCCGCGCCCACTCCTGGTTCCCGTTGGTGCTCTTCACTCCGTGGTGTAAGGGATAAGTTTCTAAACTGATCCCGAGTCTCCTCGACTAGATTTCACTGTAACCTTGTTTCTTCCAGAAACTCTTCGTGGCTCTGCATCCTACGATGCTCTGGTGACGCGTAGAAATTTTGGTCGGCTTCTGCACCCTCTGTGACACCTCCTTGGTTTCCCTCGAGCCACCCTTCGGCAAGTCATCCTTCGGCAAGTTGCCTCAGCCTCCATCTACATTCTACTTGCTGTTCCAGAATCAAGGCCCTCTACGCGGCCTCCCACTCGTCCGTTTCTGCTTTTTTATTTCTATCTTTATTCAATAGGTTGGGCATTAATTGTCGCACATTTCCATAACTCACAATACATAAATCAAAACATGTCCTTATTAATTCATTTCCTCCAATACAACTCATGTCAATGACACTTTTATTTGAATATAAAAAGTTCAAGGTTCAATTCCCTCCTGGCCTGGCGCCATCTAGTTTCGTTTCCCGTCGGCTGTTCTCTTCGTAGCATTGCAGGATTTGTTGTTGTCGCTCTTCCTGGGCAATCTCCTCCAGGTAGGCCTATTGTGCCAACAATGCCTATGCAAGCAACCGGGGGAGGTGGTTCATCAACCGGTTTACTGCCGGGCTAACCTCCAGCGCTGTCCACACGGCACTTGGTGGGATTTCCGCCTCCGCTGCCTCTCGTCGAACGTAGGTCTGGATGGCTACCTAGAACAAAATTGAAAATTCTCGCGTTGTCGTGTCTTCTCCTGTGTAAAGTTATGTTCGTGCATCATCGGCCTCTGGGTTTATTTCACCAACGGGTAGGCCCATTGTGTCTATGTGCCATCCGCGTCTTCCGTTCCCGAGTACGTCTAGGCAACGACGCCAAATGTTTACCCTCTTAGGTGAATAACTTAAAACATAAAGCACGTAATGTAGAATAATAACGCCATAGATATCAGACAAGTATAAGAGATATTATTCCATTCCTAATCGCGTGTTGCAAGTTACATTCTGAAGTATATAAAGATACTGAGGGGGTGCGAGTGCCAACCGTCGCACCGCAACTACCACCGCTCGGCTGCCAACTAACAAACCCAATACAACTTAATTAACTAGTCGTATTCTCGTATACAATAATGCGGCTAACAGAGGATACATCGGAGGAAGAAGTACATATCAGAACAAGGACAAGGAAGTGAGCAAGGAAGGTAATTCATACCAGAAGGATGATAGAAATTTCTACCGGAGGAGAGAACCAAATGGTTACCGGAATGAGAACTTGAAGACAAGACAAAAGGATATTCAGAGGAACCTGTTTTAAATGTGGAGCAGAAGGACACCGTGCATTTGAATGTAAGAAGTTAGAGGCTACCAGAAGAGTGGCAGTGGTGGAAGAGAACCCCACCGAATCAGACAATAAACCGGAAGATGGAGAACTATTGATGATGAGGAGAGCTTTGTGTCATACTAGAGGAGATAAAGAACCCTTGCAGAGGAAGAACCTATTCAAGACCAAATGTAAGGTGATGTCATGAAAATGGGGACAAGGAAACAACAAAGTTCAATGTTAATAAGTTAGTTTCAACCATAAAACCAAAACAAAGAACTAAAAACCATTCCAAACATATCAAAAGAGATTTCAAAAAGCATGAAAGAAGTTTAACAAAACAAAAGAAAGGAGAAGAGCCTCCCTAAGATGCTTCCATGATGCCTTTCGATGCTTCTCCCTTGTTTCTCCCCTCTCTGAGTCCCAAATGAGTGTAGCTCTCAGCTTTTAGCACTAGCCATGGATGCCATATGGAGATTCAAGATGGTTGGATGTGATAAACAAATGCTATCCAAGTGTAGATAGTGATGCTATGAAAAAACTCTATGCTAATACCAGTATAGCAACTAATGCTCTGCAAAAAGGATTAGAAAATCTGTTTGATGACAACACACACAAGAGCACAAGAAACAAACGTTAGTATTAGCAACAAAAGATTATCCTAAACAGGCATATCAAGAGAGATATTAAGCATGAAATAGAAAGCATATAAACATAGAATAAAATAGCTAATCAAGATGCTCATAGTTGCTCCTCCCTTGTTCCTCTCCTCTCCAAGTCCCAAATGAGTGTAGCTCTCAGCTTTTAGCACTAGCCATGGATGCCATATGGAGATTCAAGATGGTTGAATATGATAAGCAAATGCTATGCAAGTTTAGATAGTGATGCTATGAAAAAGCTCTATGCTAATACCAGTATAACAACAATACTCTAATGCTTCTCTTTTGCTTGAGGAGAAGGGTTCTATTTATAGAAGAAATGGGGAAATGAAGGGTTAAGATTGAATGGTTTAATCAAGGGCCAAGTTTGAAAGTTGGGGATCCATGTGCACAATTGGCACCAATAAAATGGTGACAAGTGTCAACATAGGATTGGGTTGAGAGAAAAGGTTGGAGGCATTAAAGGCCTGAGAAGACCTCATGGTTATCTAGAGGCTAAGGGTCAAGTCCAAATTAAGATTACCCACTGGATTAAGAGTTAATCCAAGGATAAACCTTTGTACAAATGTTTAAGAGATAATCATGGTCAAAGCATTAATGGCCTGATGAGACCTTTGGGTTGGGTAGAGGTTGAGTCAAAACAAATGTTTTAACCATGTGGGAGGGTTTGAGGTAACCATTAATGGTTATTGGAGACTTTGGGGATTAAGTGGTTGAAAGTTGAAAGCCTTCAATGGTTATCAAAGACTTTGAGCCATTTAGTGGTTGAAGGTTGAAAGCCTTTAATGGTTATCAAAGACTTTGAGGGTTTGAGAAGTGACTTCCCTTTTGCTTAGGAATGTGACAAAGTTTAGAGAAGGGGTTAGGTTATTTAGAAGTGATTAGAAAATTCTAGAAGGGGTTTAGGCATGCAAGTGGATTTTGTAGGAAAATGCAAGTGGGAGAAATTTTGGTATTTTCAATTAAAATAAAATCATTTATTTCAATTAAATGGTGTAATTTGCATTTGGATAAATATTCAAATAAATATTAATTTATTTAAATGAGAAAAATGAAGATAAAGCATTAAAATGCTTGAAGACTTTGAGGGAAACCATTAAAGGCTTGAAGACTTTAAGGAAAACCATTAAAGTCTTAAGAAGACTATAGAAGGAAGCCATCAAGTTTGAAGACTTTAAAGCCATCAAGTTTGAAAACTTTAAAGCCATCAAGTTTTGAAAACTTTAAGGGAAACCATTAAAGGTTTCAAGTGGGTGAGGATAAATAGGATTTTAAATAAATAATTTATTTAAAATAGTTGTGCAACTTGCATTTGTAGGAAAATGCAAGTGGGTGAGGATAAATAGGATTTTAAATAAATAATTTATTTAAAATAGTTGTGCAACTTGCATTTGTAGGAAAATGCAAGTGGGTAGAGGATAAAGGTGATTTAAATAAATGATTTATTTAAAATAGTTGTGCAACTTGCATTTGTAGGAAAATGCAAGTGAGTAGAGGATAAAGGTGATTTAAATAAATGTTAATTTATTTAAATGTGAGAGGTGAGATTTTGGGGGATTTAAATAAATATTAATTTATTTAAATGTGAGAGAAGATTTCATTAAATAAATATGATTTATTTATTTAATTAATGGTCTGAATTTGGTTAAGTGAATTAAATCAAATAAATTGAATAATTTATTTAATTAATAGGAGAAGAGGGTTAAGATGAATTAATTTAATATATTAATTTAATTAATTATTGATTGATGGTTAAATAATCAAATAAATACTAAATATTCATTTAATTAAGTGGACAGATTTATGTGACTACAGCAACAATACTCTAATGCTTCCTCCTTTTCTTGAGGATAAGGGTTCTATTTATAGAAGAAATGGAGAAATGAAGGGTTAAGATTGAGCAATCTTAACAAGGGTTAGGATTGAAAGATATTCAATCCATGTGAGACTTTCAACCCAATCCCATGTTGACAAGTGTCACTATGAGGAGGCTTGAGAGGAGAGATAAGGAGAATTAAATGCTTGAGGAGACATGATGGTTACCCTAGGGGGTTGGGTTAGGGTTAGGTTAATGGATATTTCTTTTATCTAAGGGATAAATGAATGTGCAAGGGTTAAATGGTTATCTTAGTCAAAGAAATAAATGCTTTGAAGAGACCCATGAGTCAAAAAGATGGTTAAGTTAGAGGAAAGTCTCTAACCAAAGGTAAAAGGTGAGTTAACCATAAATGGTTATGTAAGAGCATTTAATGGTTTGGAAGACTTTAGAGGTTAACCATTTGAAGACATAAAGCCTTTAATGGTTATTGAAGACTTTGGAGGTTTTTGAGAAGTGACTTCTTTTTATTTAGGAATGTGACAATGATTAGGATAGGATTAGGCTAATTAGAAAAGTTAGAAGAATCTAGAAGGGATTTAGGCATGCAAGTGGATTTTGTAGGAGAATGCAAGTGGGAGGAATTTTGGGATTTTCAATTAAAGTAAAATCATTTATTTCATTTAAATGGTGTAATTTGCATTTGGATAGATATTTAAATAAATATTAATTTATTTAAATGTGAGTGTGAATTTTTGATTTTTTTTAAATAAATGTTAATTTATTTACATGAGAAAAAGGAAGATAAAGCATTAAATGCTTGAAGACTTTGAGGGAAACCATTAAAGGCTTGAGAAGACTCTAGAAAGAAGCCATTAAGTTTGAAGACTTTAAGGGAAACCATTAAAGGCTTGAGAAGACTATAGATAGAAGTCATTAAGTTTGAAGACTTTAAGGGAAACCATTAAAGGTTTCAAGTGGGTGAGGATAAATAAGATTTTAAATAAATTATTTATTTATTTAAAATAGTTGTGCAACTTGCATTTGTAGGAAAATGCAAGTGGGTGGAGGATAAAGGTGATTTAAATAAATGTTAATTTATTTAAATGTGAGAGATGGGATTTTGAGGGATTTAAATAAATATTAATTTATTTAAATGTGAGAGAAGATTTAATTAAACAAATATGATTTATTTATTTAATTAATGGTCTGAATTTGGTTAAGTGAATTAAATCAAATAAATTAAATAATTTATTTAATTAATAGGAGAAGAGGGTTAAAGTAAATTAATTAAATATTAATTTAATTAATTATTGATTGATGGTTAAATAATCAAATAAATACTAAATATTCATTTAATTAAGTGGACAGATTTATGTGTCTACATAAGGTATCCGGTAAGTGTTGTAAAGTTGTCATTGATAGTGGTAGTTCAGATAATCTTGTTTCAAAAGAGATGGTGAATAAGTTGAAATTGGAGAGATTGAAACACCCTAAGCCTTACCAAATAGCATGGATTCGAGATGAACATAAGTTGTTAGTAAGTGAATAGTGTTTAGTAAGATTGAAAATTGGGAATTATCATGATGAAGTTTTGTGTGATATTATGCCTATGGACATTTGTCATCTTTTGTTGGGAAGACCTTGGCAATTTGATAGACAGGCAATACACAATGGAAGAAAGAATACATACACTATTGCGGCCAATGGGATGAAGCAAACCTTGTTGCCTTTGGAGGAACCTTTGAAGAATGAAGTCTATACAAATACCAGAATTTGTTTAGTAGATGGAAGAAAATTCATGGATGGACTGAGACATGAGAATGTGTGTTTTGCCTTAATTCCTAAGAAGACTGAGAGACCGAAATCGGAAGGAGAACACCTGACATAAATAAGAAATTTGTTGGCAGAATATGAGGACATCATTTTAGATAATGTACCTGATGGATTGCCACCTGTTAGAAGTATTAGTCATTGCATGGACTTAGTTCCTGGAGGTAGTTTGCCTAAAAAAGCTACACACCGGTTAACACCAACAAAGAATGAAGAACTGAATAGACAAGTGCAGGAGCTATTGGAGAAAGGTTTGATCAGGGAAAGTATGAGCCCTTGTGCAGTACCAATAGTATTAGCACCTAAAATGAATGGAGAATGGAGGATGTGTACCGATTCAAGAGAAATAAACAAGATCACAATAAAATATCGGTTTCCCTTGCCTAGGATGGATGAAATAATGGACTGTTTGAGTGGAGCAAAATACTTTACAAAGATAGATTTGAAGAGTGGATATCATTAGATCAGGATCAGAGAAGGTGATGAATGAAAGACAACATTTAAGACAAATGCAGGATTATATGAATGGTTGGTGATGTCTTTTGGACTGACTAATGCACCAAGTACTTTCATGAGGCTGATGAATGAGGTCTTGAAGAAATTATTGGGTAAGTTTGTTATTGTGTACTTGGATGACATTCTGATTTTCAGTAAAACAAAAGAGGAGCATTTGTTGCAGTTAAGACAAGTTTTGCAGAGGTTGAGAGAAGAAAAGTTATTGATCAATATCAAGAAGTGCACTTTCATGAAAGATGAGTTAGTCTATTTAGGATTTGCAATATCTAAGGTGGTTTTGAAGATGGACCCTGAGAAAGTGAAAGCCATTATTGAGTGGCCTACACCAAAAAGCATTGGAGAGGTAAGATCATTTCATGGATTGGCTAGTTTTTATTGGAAGTTTATCAGAAATTTTAGTTTAGTGTGTAATCCTATGACTGAGACTATGAGGGGAGATAGGAAGGAATTCAAGTGGACCACCTAAGCAAACAAAAGTTTTGAGTTGTTAAAACAAAAAGTGATTGAGCAACCTGTGTTGGCTTTACCGGATTTCAATAAGTTATTTCAAGTGGATTGTGATGCAAGTGGAACAACAATAAGAGCAATTTTTAGTCAAGAAGGGAGAGCAATAGCATATTTCAGTGAGAAATTGAATGATGCTCGGAAGTGATATTCAGTATATGATAAGGAATTTTATGCTATAATTCAAGCCTTGAAGAAATGGAGACATTACTTGTTGCCTAAGGAGTTTGTGTTGTATACTAATCATCAAGCTTTGCAATATCTGAACAGTCAGAGTAAGTTGAATTGGAGACATATGAGATGGGTAGAGTTCTTGCAGAGTTACACGTTTGTGTTGAAACATAGAAGTGGGAAATCTAACAAAGTTGCTGATGCATTAAGTAAGAGAAGGAATTTGTTGACAAAGATGAGAGTGACAATATTAGGTTTTGAAGATTTAAAGACCTTGTATGATGAAGACCCGGTTTTTACAGAACCCTGGAAAGCATGTAGAGAACTGGTTATGGTTGATAGAACCAAATGGTTGGATTACTTCATTCAAGAGGGGATGTTATTTAAGGGAGTTTTGTTGTGTATACCTAAAAGTTCCATGAGAGAGAACCTGATAAAAGAGAAGCATAGTAGAGGTTTAGCTGGACACTTTGGCATTGATAAAATAGTTGCATTGGTGAGTGAGTAGTACTTTTGGCCCTGGATTCATAAGGATGTTAAGAGATATGTGCAGAGTTGTAGAGTTTGTCAAGTTGCAAAACGTAGTAGTCAGAATGTGGGATTGTATAAACCTTTGACAGTACCGGTAAGACCTTGGGAGGATACAAGTATGGATTTTGTACTTGGCTTACCTAAGACACCGAGAGGGAATGATTCTATATTTGTGGTAGTGGATAGATTTTTAAAGATGGCTCATTTCATACCTTGTAAGAAGACATCAGATGCATTGCATGTAGCAGACCTATTTTTCAAGGAAGTGGTAAGATTGCATGGATTACCTAAGAGCATAGTTTTAGACAAAGACACTAAGTTTGTTGGCTATTGTTGGAGAACACTTTGGAAGAAGATGAAGATGGATTTGAAGTTCAGTTCTAGTTTTCATCCACAGACTGATGGATGGACAAAAGTAGTTAACTGGAGTTTGGGAAATTTGTTGAGATGTTTAGTGGAAGATAAAACTGGAAGTTGGGATTTGGCCCTTGCACAAGCAGAGTTTTCCTATGACAATTTAGTGAATAGAAGTATCGGAAGAACACCTTTTGAAATTGTTACCAGAGTGCATACTAAAGGAATAGCAGAATTGAAGCAGTGAAGACTGGAAGAGTTCAGAAGCAAAATAATTTGCAGATCACATGGTAGCATTTCATATTCAGGTTAAACAACACTTGGAAGACATGAATAGCAAATACAAGGAGAAGGCAGATGAGAAGAGGAGACATAAGGAATTTGAAGTTGGCAATGAAGTGATGGTCTATTTGAGAAAAGAGAGATTCCCGATTGGAACTTATAAGTTGCACATGAAGAAGTTTGGGCCCTGTAAGATCTTGAGAAAGTTTAGTTCTAGAAACGCATATGAGGTAGAGCTACCGGATAGTCTAAATATTTCACCTATATTCAATATTGTCGATCTTCATGAGTACCATGAACCAGAATTTAGTGAGGGCAGTATTACAGACTTGGAGAAACAATTTCCCTAGAAGGAACCAGAACAGATTGAAGAGATTTTTGATAGTAGGATTTGGCGTAGTACCTAAAGCAAACAATACATAGAATATCTTATGAAGTGGAAGAACATACTAGTGGAAGATTCATCTTAGATTTCTCGGGCAGAGGTAGACTGCCTTGGTTTCTCTTTGACCCTAGCAAAGTGAGGTGCTCACTTTTTTATTAACCTCAGATGTCTGATGCAGAAGCATCCCCGGTTCATAGCAATCTTGCATCAACCAAAAACATTTTCTTTTTTGTTTTGTTTGTAGTTTCAGTTTTCTTTTTTGTGTGTCTTAGTTTTGGCTCACCGATTCCTTAGAGTTGGATTCTACTTGAAGACCTGATCTTCCTGCTTATTTTCTAACCGCATCTCACTTGGATCACTTTCCGACAAGATATCGCTATCGGTTCCCCTGATAGTTTCTTGCGACCAGTTGTTCCTTTGTTACCGGTTACCTGAGACCTATTTTAGCGATCTACCAGAATCCATTCTGAAGCTTGCAGAGCCATGGGCATTGATCTCGATATAGCTTGGTGTGTGGTCATCCTTCTATGTTTCAGCCTTTGGATTTTCCAGAGGAATCTCTTGGCGGAGGCTGACCTTATTCATTTTGCACGTTAGGTCTTGCCCTTCAGGTTTTGATCCTTTTGGGCTGACCAGATCTTTTGGATATATATTTTTGTAACCATGTCTTAGAATGTAATCAATCATAAGATCAAGAAGTATCAGATAGATAGTTTGTTCCTAGAAGATAGAACTTTTGATTCAAGGTCTCGGTGTGACCTATTCTACCAGGCCTGTGTGCCAGTATGTTGTAATCTGGTTGTTACCAATTGGATGTAATTAACTTTCATGAAATAAAAGTATCTATTATGCATTGCCTCCATCATATCTGTGTGTTTTTGTTGTGTTAACTCTTGTTGATCGGTTTAGACTAATCTCCTCGAGGTCCCTCTTCATCGGTGACTGCTTCATATATCCCCATTGGGTATTATCACATTTCCTAACCTACAACCAATGAAAGCACCAACAATGGCCAACCATGGTCTTCCGAGAAATAGTGGATATCCACCCAAATAGACTTTAGATTATAAAACTACAAAGTTAGTAGGATATTTACACAAATCTAATGTTATCAACTTTTGATCATATGTTGTCCAACTGTAAATTATTCATAGTCTGTTTAGTCATGATGTTGATTGCTACTCCAAGTTCTATCAATGTGTTTCTAATGAGAGTCTCATTGATGTTTACATCCACTTTTGGGCTTCCTAGGTCATAATACTTAGGAACTACTAATGTACCTAACATAATGTCAGCCAACTGTCCAATGATATGGACAATTTGGGGGTCCTTTTTCTTCTTTCCTAGTCATCATCTAATTTATAACTCCCTAAAAATCTTGGTATAAATGTGGACATCCTTAATGGCTCGTAGGAGAGGTATTTTTACACATACAATATTTAGTTGTCCTAGGAGCTCAAACTCGGGTTCAAATTGATACTTTTGTATGGCTGACCTCTTGATAAAAGGTGGGTCCTTTATTTGGCAATTCAACATGTGTTGGAGCGTGTTCTAATGGTTTATTGTTAGTTACATCCACCATTGGTTCCTCATCCTATATTTTTGTGATTTCTGGAGATGTGGAACAGTGATGGACATCACTAATCTCAATTGTATAAGTTGAGTATTGTGTTGCCTCATTAAAGTAAGCATGTTGGATAGGCTTGTTGTTAGGATTGGGTGCAGGTTGAGCATGCAACTATGGTGCTCTTGGTGGAGTAGAGGCAGGTTTATTTTGATTGGGCATAATGGTTGGAAACTAAGGAAGTGCATTGGTCATGAGCACAAGTTCTTGGGATGAAGGTTGTTGTTGTTGCGGGTAAGTAGCATTGGGTTGTTGCCATTGTTGGGTTCCACGCCATGGTTGAGACCATGGGTTTCGATAACTCTACCACTAATTATAGTTTGGGTATTAGAATTGGGATTGAGGTGGCCATGAGCCTTGTCGTGGCATCCAACTTTATGCATTACCCTACCATTGTGGGTTTTGCATGGCATTCTGGGGCTGAAAATTCCAATTTGCAATATTTTGTTGAACTACCGAAAATGAAGGATTGTAAGACAATGGGTCTGATGGCATACCTTGTTTTTTTTTCATGGATTATGTTGACCTATGTAGAAGACTTGTCCATCCTCATCTTTTAGTGCATGAAAATATGGATGGATCAACTTTTCTTTAGAGATAGCAACAATATTTTTACACTTATAGTTAGATCATTTTTGTCTATAGTGAGGGCAATACTCTGCGAGAGCAACCTTTTATTCTTCTTGTTTCTTTTTAATGTGAATATTTTCTAACTAGGTGGTCAAATAATATATTATTTCTTCCTTCATGTTGGAAAGGAGGTTGCTCAATTCCATGCTTGAGACACCAGTGGATGTTTTAGTGGTAGGAAGCGACCTAAAAAATTTCTTCTTTCTCAGGTATAGTTGGAGTAATTCCTATTAAGCTTGAAAATTTCATCAAAGGTTGTTTGGGTAATGTCACCCCCATCCATTAAGTTGAGTGCATCAATGCATTCCTCATTGATTTCTTCAAGGAATACCAACTTGATGGACTCGAGAGTGAGCCTATTTTATCTAGATTTCTTCAAATAGAATTGGAATCTATGTATGTAATATTCAAGGGGTTCATCTTCTCTCAGGGAAATCCTAAAGATATAATTCTTAATGGTTAATCCACCTCTGCAATAGTCCTAACACTTTTGCAAAAACTTCTCTTTCATTGCAGCCCAACTAGTGATTGCATTGCTACCTATCCCCACAAACCACCTTTTTGCATAATCCTTCAGAGTAGATGGAAAAAGCTTAAATTGATGGGAATTAGTAACATAGTCATATCTTTTTCATGATACATCAAATTTAAATAGAAAAGTATCAGGGTCTTTAGTGACTAGGCCATATAAGTTGGGGAGGGTAGATGGAGGTATATTCTTCAATGTTGTTGCTCTCTCTTGGTCAGAGATTGGAAATGAAAAGATGACTAGTACATTAGGGCTCTCCACTTTAGCATCACCCATTATTTCTATTGTTTCGTATGCATGCTCTTGAGCAGGTTCTTCTTGTGTATTGCCATAGGATGTCGAATCTCTATGTACACTAAACGAGTATTCTAATATTTTTTTTTACTCTAATTTGTTCATTGGCCCCTCTCCTAAAGCCAAGGCATCCCCTACACTTTGTGTGTGGGAAATAAACCTTCCTCTACTATCCCTCTATCAGTGCATGCTTATGGGTTGTCTTCCTACACTTATTAGTAAACGGGTTGTAATAACACACCTTGTTTGACCCAACAAAATTTGACCATTCTTTTTTCTTTCTTTTTTTGTTTAATTTAATCATTTGTATTTGATTCAATCGCATACTTTGGGCATCCATCCATTAGGATTAGGCATTCATCCATCCGGGATGAGCATCTAACCATACGGGTTAGGCATATGTCCATACAGAGCAGGGGATTTCATCTATCCAATACAGGATAGGCACCTACCCATACGGGGTAGGCATCTATCCAATAGGGATAGGAGGTGCTCTGGCCAAAGAATTAGACTCATCGGGACCATTCGGGTCCTGAGTCACTCACTAAGTACTACACTCTTCTAATAGGAGTGCACCAAGGTCGCCATCCTTAGGAGAAATCAAAATAACATAATACTGATAGTTCTGATTCTTAATGTAAGTACAGATCCAATTACCAACAAGATGAGAGGGGGAGGTGAATCATACAAACTTAATCTTCCATAAAAACATCAGATTCAACCTCGGTAACATATACTTCAGTAATATAACCAAAACTGCTAAACATGCAAACTCAAAAGCATATAAACATCATAAACCTCATAACACCAGATTTAACCTGGAAACCCAAATAGGGAAAAACCACTATGGGATTTCGGACCCACTAAGAAATATACTCTTCTAGAGTATGCTCGGTTAAAAGCAAATCCTGTTAAAGATTACAAACACATTGCTAGATGTGACCCGGTTAAGGGATTTCCCTCAGATTTGTTGGGATCTTCACCTTGTTAGAAGTGACCTTGTTAAAGGATTTCAAACACTCAATTAGAATGTCACCTTGCTAGAGGGTTTTACAAATAAGACTGTTAATTCCACTTGGTTAAGAGATTTTCTGTCACTTCACAAAATAACAGTAATAAAAATCTATCTGCAACTTCACATCTAAAATGCTAAAGAAGATTCTTATTTTCTCAATACAATCTAGACATAGAACTAATCTTGTCCATCTGCTGGGCTTCTATACTCTGTTATTCAAACAGGTCTTCAAGCTTCTATGCTCGGTAATCACTATGTAGCATCCTTGTGCATACATTTGCCTACATACATTGTTTATCAATAGTTCCCTATTTATAAACAATTAGCTGACTGCTTAATCTCCTTGATCACATTTCCCATGATTAATCATAGCCATCAGATCTTCAAACTTTGACCAGGTTCAATGTATCCTTCGATCTGAAAACATTTTACCCTGCCTTGGAACTTGCATACATTTCTTGGAACTTGTGCTAGGGTATTGCGGTTCAATTTGAGTTGTAGATCTTCATGTCGATTTTCCTTTGCCATAGATTCATTAACAAACTTCATGCACGACATACCAATCATTTAATTAGTTCTAGCTCATCAGCTTCCTTCATTAAATAATGCATTTAACCATTTAATGTATTCTGTTACAGCTCGGTTACAACTCGGTAAATACTAAACTTCACTCGGTAGACATTCCGCCTTCATTAATCGATAGCGATAACCTTAGAGTTTACCGACTAGGTTCCTTAGGGTTTACCGACTAGGTTCTTTGCTCGGTAACATAGTATAGTATTATCCTTACAATTTACAACATATGTATGATGTTAAAACAATCTAAACATCATGATCTCATCATTGTCTGACTCGATAATAGTTGCCCATTGAATACCTTATTCATCCCCTTATTCATCATATTCTTTCTGTGTCTTTTACCGACATCTTTATACTCTTCAAATCATACTTCTCAAGATATGGCAACATCATACTGAATTAGAAAATCAATTTCTTGACATCAATGACAAGATAATAATATCAAGATAGTAAACATCCTTAATCCGTTATTTCCATAATCATCAACAACCTTCTCAATATCCTTATTGAAATGCAAACAATCTCCCATTGTCTGTTATAATGTCAAATGCCAATAATCTCCCCCTTTGGCATTGATGGCAAAACCAATTGATTTGACCGTAAAAAGATTCAGATTGCTGTGATTTTGAAATGCTGAAGTGCTCTCTTGTTGTCAATAGACTTCTCCTATTTTCTTCAGTCTTCTCCCCCTTTTTTCAATCTTCAGTTTCAGTCTTTTCAATCAGTCTTCTCCCCCTTTGACAACAATGCCAAAAAGTAAAGAACTAAAACATAATTTCTTCCTGTATGAAGTGAATTCCTGTTGTAATGTGTCAACTTAGTCTCAGTTAGAGCATTTTGTCTTCAATTCCTGTTCCCTGTATTGTATCCTACATTATTTCCTGCACACCTTTAGAAAACATCCTAAAGTGTTTAAATCAGCATCAACTCTTAAAAGATATTTGATAGAGTCATTGAATTGATGCTTTCACCGAACTCGGTTAGTGAGTAGAACATAGGGGTAGGACCCCTAACTTACTTCTGAGATATTCAAAAGTGTCCCTTGGTAGTGGCTTGGTAAAGATATCTGCTATTTGTTCCTTTGTGCTAACATACTCCAACACCACTTTCTTCTCTTGAGCTTCTTCTCTAAGATAATGATATTTGATAGAGATGTACTTTGTCTTAGAGTGCATAATAGGATTCTTCGAAATGTAAATGGCACTAGTATTGTCATAGAATATAGTTACTGGCTCGGTAACTTTCTCATTTATACCTTCCAACAGTTGTTTGATCCATGCAATGTTGGTACAATTCAATGCTGCAGCAACGTATTCAGCTTCTACTGTTGACTGTGAAACACATCCTTGTTTCTTGCTAAGCCAACTCACTAGTCTTTCTCCTAAAAAGAAAGCTCCTCCACTTGTGCTTTTCCTGTCATCAATGTTGCATGCCCAATCAGCATTAGTATAAACTTTTAAATCAAAATCATTTCCTTTCTGATAAACTAAGCCATAATCCTCTGTGCCTTTCAAGTATCTAAAAATTCTTTTGATTGTTGTCATGTGTGTTTCCTTAGGATTTGCAGAGAATCTTGCAACTATACCTACTGCATGTGCTATGTCTGGTCTGTTGTGAACAACATATTGTAGCTTTCCAATCATGGATCGGTAAAGTGTCTCATCAACAGATGCAGATTCATCATTCTTTGATAGTTTACAGTTGGTAGTCATAGGAGTACTTACTGGTTTTGAATCCTCCATTCCAAATTTCTTCAAGATTTCCTTTATGTACTTGGATTGAGTAATAAAAATATCATTTTTCATTTGCAGTATTTGCAAACCTATAAAATACTTTATCTCGCCGATTAATGACATCTCAAATTCTTTTCTCATTTCATTTCCAAAGTTCTTACAAAGAGAGTCATTTCCACAAAATATAATATCATCAACAATTATGGCTGAAATTAGTATTCCATTTTCATCATTTTTCATGTACATATTGTTGTTCTCACTTGTCCTTACAAAACCAATCTTAATCAAATAAGAGTGCAATATTTCATACCATGCTCTAGGTGCTTGTTTCAGACCATATAATGCTTTGTTCAATTTACATACCTGATCTTTATTATTGTCTTCAACAAATCCTTCAAGTTGTTCAATAAAAGCTTCTTCTTCTAATATTCCATTCAGAAATGCAGATTTGACATTCATTTGATATACCTTGAATTGTTTGAAAGCAACATATGCCAACAATGTTCTTACTCCTTCAAGTCTAGCCACAGGTGCAAAAGTTTCACCATAATCAATTCCTTCTTCTTGAGCATAACCTTTGCAAACTAGTCTTGCTTTATTTCGAATGACCTCTCCTTTTTCATTTAGCTTGTTTATGAAAATCCACTTTGTACCGATTACATTTTTGTCCTTAGATCTTGGGATTAGTGTCCATGTGTCATTCTTCTTGATTTGATCAATCTCTTCTATCATAGCATTTATCCAATCTTCACTGTTAAATGCCTTTTTCACTATTCTCGGTTCAAATTCAGATATCAGACATGTGTTCTGTCTCAGTTTGTTCCTTGTCATCACTGGATCATCCTTATCTCCTATAATCTGACTTGGTGCATGATGCCTTCCAACATATTTGGCTAATACAGGCTTGGTAGGCTCTGTATGATCTTCATCACTCGGTAACTGGATATTTTCTTCAACAGTTTTCTCGGTAAAACTTGTCGGTTGAACATAGACAAATTCATCATAATCTTCTGGTTCTTTGGAATTTCCTTCATCATTTCTTTCTGCAAATTCGTGTACATAGCATCTACTTCCAAATATTTTAAAACTTGCCATTTCTATCATCTTTGTGTACATAGCATCTACTTCCAAAGATTTTAAAATAACTTACATTAGGTTTCTTGTCATACCAGATTTCATATGGTGTCTTCAAAGTACCTTTCTTCAGTTGTACTTGGTTCAGGGTGTAAACTACTGTGCTTATTGCTTCTCTCCAAAATGTTTGTGGCACTTTCTTTTCAATCATCAGTGTTCTAGAACAATCCACAATAGATTTGTTTCTTCTCTCAACTATTCCATTCGGCTGTGGAGTTCTCGGTGCAGAGACTTGTCTTTTAATACCATGATCATTGTAGAATAAGTTGAACTCATTAAATGTGAACTCTCCTCCTCTATCTGATCTAAGACATTTCAGTTGTCTTCCTGTTTCATTTTCAACTCTTTCCTTTTACCATTTAGACATTTGAAAAGCTTCTAATTTTTCTTTTAAAAACATAACTGACATCATCCTTGAATAGTCATCCACAAATAATATGAAATATTTATCACCATAATAACTTTGAACTTTCATAGGACCACAAAGATCAGTGTGCACAAGATCTAAAATTCCCTTAGAAGTGTAAGACTTACTTATAAAGCTTGATCTTGTCATCTTACCCATCCAGCATCCTTGACATATAGCATTTTTAGGCTTTTCAAGACTCGGTAGACCTCTTACTCGGTGCTTCTTACTTATTTTGATCAGATTATCAAAATTTACATGACAAAACCTTTTATGCCATAACCAGGTATCATCTATCTTTGCATATAGACACTTGTTCCGAGTTGAGTCAAGGTGAAATGTGTTACCTTTTGTTTGTGTCCCGATAGTAGCTAACTTTCCATTCTTATCATGAACTTTGACAATTCCCTTCTAAAATTATATTCGGTAACCTGTATTGTTTAGTTGTGCTACACTCAACAAATTGTATTTCAAACCTTCAACCCAATAAACATCATTGCATCTTGCATTGTCAAGAAGTGTTATAGATCCTTTACCTTTCACCGGACATGGTGCATCATTACCAAATCTTACATAGCCTCCATCATAATCTTCTAACATAACAAACTTGTGTTTATCTCTTGTCATATGATGTGAGCATCTACTATCTATGATCCAAGAATCATTAGTATTTACGTGAGATATTAGGGCTTTTTCTTCATACCTTTCTTCATCTGATCCATCTTTGATAGCCACATAAACTACTTCATCTGTATCAGTTTCATCTGATTTATCATCATTGGATTCCTCATCAGCTATTAAGCATGTCTTTCTATCTCTTCTTCTGAAGTCTCAGTGTCCTCTGTAATGATTGTCTTTATGTTTGTCATCTCATTAATCTCTCTTTTCAGTAGATTCTTTGTCAGGACAATTAGAAGCCATATGTCCTATTTTATCACAATTGAAAAATTTCAAAGGTAGTTTTCCTTTATACTTACCTTTGCCTCTCGGTAACCTTCTGGCTAATAGTGCTTCAAACTCTTCCTGCTTTCTGATTTCCTCATACAGTTTGTGTACTTCTTCCATGTTCTTACGAAATCTTTCACTTGCTCCACTGTGATCTCCTTCAGAGTACTTATACTTTCTTTCATTGTAACATTAGATTCATCAAGATGAAAAGAACTAAATGCAGATTCAACTTTATTTATCGAAGATCCACTGTTATCAAAGTTACTTAACTCAAATGCATGTAGCTTACCAATAGTAGCATCTAAAGAAACTGGCATATTAGGTACAAACCTCAATTCATTGATTGCAGAGACTCTGATTGCATAAGCCGGTAGAAGGGTTCTTAACAACTTACTTGTTATATCCTTTTCTTCAATAGTTCCACCCGCTCCTTTGATTTGATTGACAAACTCCTTTAGTCTTGTATCGTATTGAGTTATGTTCTCACCTTCATTCATCCTCATAGATTCAAGTTGTCCTCTTAGACTATCTACTTTTTCTCTTTGAACATGTTCATCTCCTCCATATACTGATATGAGCTTATCCCACATAGCCTTTGCATCATTACAGCCTTCTAGATCATTAAAATCTGAGTCGGTCAATGCAGATGTTATTTCAATCATTGCTTGGATATGTTCTTGCTTTGCCTTTATCTCTTTCATTATCAATGGATAGGTGCTCGGTGTGATGAAATCATTCTCCAGATAATATACAGCATTTTCTCCAACTCCTGATAGGTGCAGCTTCATCCTTTTCTGCCATGTAGAGAAACTTGACTTGTTCAGCTTCAGTGCATCCCTCTTATACATCTTTGGATCTTTGCCTCAAGTACCTTTAAACTTTTCTTCCAGAGTCCAAATCTCTTAGACCAATTCATAGTTCTGATTCTTAATGTAAGTACAAATCCAATAGCCAACAAGATGAGAATGGGGGGTGAATCATACAAACTTAATCTTCCATAAAAAACATCAGATTCAACCTCGGTAACATATACTTCAGTAATATAACCAAAACTGCTAAACATGCAAACTCAAAAGCATATAAACATCATAAACCTCATAACACCAGATTTAACGTGGAAACCCAAATAGGCAAAAACCACTATGGGATTTCAAACCCACTAAGAAATATACTCTTCTAGAGTATGCTCGGTTAAAAGAAAATCCCGTTAAAGATTACAAACACATTGCTAGATGTGACCCGGTTAAGGGATTTCCATCAGATCTGTTAGGATCTTCACCTTGTTAGAAGTAACCTTGTTAAAGGATTTCAAACACTCAATTAGAATGTCACCTTGCTAGAGGGTTTTACAAATAAGACTGTTAAGTCCACTTGGTTAAGAGATTTTCTGTCACTTCACAAAATAACAACAATAAAAATCTATCTGCAACTTCACATCTAAAATGCTAAAGCAAATTCTTATTTGCTCAATACAATCTAGACATAGAACTAATCTTGTCCATCTGCTGGGCTTCTATACTCTGTTATTCAAACAGGTCTTCAAGCTTCTGTGCTCGGTAATCACTATGTAGCATCCCTATGCATACATTTGCCCGCATACATTGTTTATCAATAGTTCCCTATTTATAAACAATTAGCTGACCGCTTAATCTCCTTGATCACATTTCCCATGATCAATCATAGCCATCAGATCTTCAAACTTTGACCAGGTTCAATGTATCCTTCAATCTGAAAACATTTTACCCTGCCTTGGAACTTGCATACATTTCTTGGAACTTGTGCTAGGGTATTGCGGTTCAATCTGAGTTGTAGATCTTCATGCCGATTTTCCTTTGTCATAGATTCATTAACAAACTTCATGCACGGCATACCAATCATTTAATTAGTTCTAGCTCATCAGCTTCCTTCATTAAATAACGCATGTAACCATTTAATGTATTCTGTTATAGCTCGGTTACAACTCGGTAACAACTCGGTAAATACTAAACTTCACTTGGTAGACATTTCGCCTTCATTAACCGATAGCGATAACCTTAGGGTTTACCGACTAGGTTCTTTGCTCGGTAACATAGTATAGTATTATCCTTACAATTTATAACATATGTATGATGTTAAAACAATCTAAACATCATGATCTCATCATTGTCTGACTCGGTAATAGTTGCCCATTGAATACCTTATTCATCCCCTTATTCATCATATTCTTTCTGTGTCTTTTATCGACATCTTTATATTCTTCAAATCACACTTCTCAAGATATGGCAACATCATACTGAATTAGAAAATCAATTTCTTGACATCAATGACAAAATAATAATATCAAGATAGTAAAACATCCTTAATCAGTTATTTCCATAATCATCAACAACCTTCTCAATATCCTTATTGAAATGCCAACAATCTCCCATTGTCTATTATAATGTCAAATGCCAACAAATACAAGCTTGAATTCTGCCTCAGAATTTGGCTTAAAGCCTCGGGAAGTCAAGCGAATCCATATGGGATTCCTTCCGAGTATGCATTGAATTACCTTTTTCAATTTATTATACTTATCTTTCAAGTTAGGATTCTACTCAATCCTTCTTCTTACCAAACCTAGACCCCACCCACGAACGCCTGAGTACTAGGGACAACTCCGTCCCAAGACTGCCTACATACTCGTTTCGACACAGGATCAAGGCATAAAGTATGTAGTTCTATTTTCTACTCTATGGTTTGATGTAAACTGATTAGTGGGTACGCAACCCTTTCTAGTGTCAATGTCCCAGACAATTTCTCTCCAGTTGCTACCCACGGTGGTAACACTTAAGCAAAGGCTCAAGGTGGCGTATTGCTTGTGGCCTAAACAACTAGATCCTAATACTTATCATAAGCGTCACCCTTGACCCAATTGTCAATCATCAACAACTCTTCAAGATTAAATCAATTTCATAAAAGCGTTTCACTTAATCAACCCTAAAGGGGGTTTACTATGGTTTAACTTAACGGATGTAAAAATCATTTAAGGATTATCTTATTAGATTATCGATCCAAGGGGGATTACCCGCCCCTTGGATTTTAACTTCCAAGTGTCCCTTATTACTCCCCGATGATTTATAGGGACGATGCCACAGACGTCGTTGATGCAGCTTTATTAAGCGTTAAGTGCAGTAGTTCAACACGACGACATTACCCGTAAATGTGACCCAGAGGCATTGTATATACCGAATGCTGCTAGGTTTTGGTGTTCCGACTTCCTTTATTTAGTTTTCTAACTAAGAAGCTATGAAAAACTTCATGCTTGAAAACAATTATGAATTGAACGTACATAATTAGACATTGCAAAGTTTAATTAATTGAAATAACTACCTCGATGGCATTCATGTACCACTTGATCAAAATACCATCTTCCTACAACTAAACTATTTAATATTTCAACTTGAAATCTAACTTACACAATAATGACAATTACGAAACTCGCATATTGATAAAAAAAACGTGTAACTTGCATGGAGATGATGGAGACGTCAATAAATGCAATTAATGTATAAGTAATTTGCATGATGCAAGAATAGTGTAACTTACATGCAAGATTAAGCAATGGTTTATTCCTACCACAGGAATAATTAATTATAGTCATAGGTTCCAAAAATAGCAATTAGTTTAGACATTTGACAATTTGGTTCAATCATGAATTAATTATTTTTTTATGAATCCAAAATGTCAACTAATGAATCTTAAATAGATTGAAAGATCTGATTATAATATTTGATATAATTTAATTTTCAATTATAAAATTTACTAAAGATAAATTAATTGTAAATTTACTAAAGATAGTTTAATTATGAATTTACCTAAGTTTGATTTTATTTAAACTAAGTAAATAATAATTAAAAAAAGAATTTAACAAATTCATTTGCCAATAATTAAATTTATGTCGTGGCTTTAATAGTTAAGTGGGAGTGGGGCCCACAGGTCCCATCACCATTGCGGACCTGCGGGTACAGGCCCGCAATGATGAGGGGACCGTCGTGGTCCCCTCCACTACCCTATGGCCACTGCCATAACAGTGACCGCAGGTTAGTGAAGGGTACCACTCCCCTACGGTGGTAACAACACTGCCCTTGCGTCGGCCCATTATTCCATGCACAGGACGAAGTTTAATCTACGGATTTCTTCGTACTATTTCACATATATTTGTTTTGTATAAATTTTAATGGTAATATATATATATATATATATATATAGTTTTTCATTCCAGTTTATTTAATAGCATAGGAGAGAAATATATATAAAAAGATATATGTATAAGAGAAATGTTAATGTAAAAAAAAAAGAAAAAAAAAAGAGTTTAATCACAAAAATAACATAGAGAAATTAATTTGTTTCAGCAATGTATAGATAAATAAATTATCCCAAAGATATGTAGATGCTTAAATTTGATTTCACAGTGATCACATCAATTTTGCCCTTCTGCTAAGATAACAAAGCTTTCTTTGAGAGATTTTCAGGAACTAATATTCACAGAGAGAGATTTATACTTTATTTCCACAGAGAATAATGAATACAGTGAAGTTTATACTTTATTTCCAGACGTTTTCTGTTTCACAGAGAAGCAAAACTGCTCTTAGAGGAGAATGAATTAATTAAAGAATTAAGATTTATGATCAGATCTACGTTCAGAGAGAGAGAAATGGGTTTTTACTCACAGGAAAAATATTTAAATAACTTCGTATATAGATGATCAGACTTGTATTCACATAGAGGTGAGATTTTTTATAGGGAAGTAAGATTTAATTTAAGAAATAAGATTTACATTCAAATTCCCATTCCAGTAATGAATTTAAGAGAAGAATAATAAGGAACAAGATTCATACACAAGTGATTATCATTTAATCACACAGAGAAGAGTTTATTCTCAGAAAAAGTAATTAAATAAAGGAAATATGATTTTTGCACGGATCTAGGAAATCCTTTTTTTTTTTGGAAAAGCAAAAGCAAGATCTGATATTTTTTTAAAGAAAATTAAATAAATAATAAAGCTATCCTTTGCATGCATTATATGAAATGTACTTTTATCAATATTTATCCCTAAATAAAGAAAGATTTACAACCTAATTTTTTTTTTTTTATAAAGGAAGATCTAGAAGCTATATTTTTTTGATAATATTATTTTCTCATATGTAAATGAGAGATGACAAAAGAAGAGAACCTGGCTTATCGAAGTTCGATGTTTTATCCTCTCCAATCTTCTAGCTATCCTTCTTAGATCCTTCCTTGTAACTTGAGAGAAATCTTCAAGAACAATTTAACAATCCTACAACCAAAATGTAACTACCAAGGAAGATCCTACTACTAACAACAAGGAAATTTGGAAATTTTCTTCAAAACATAATCAACTCCCTCTTATGAAAACTTGCATACAATATATAGAAAAAATCCCTTAATTCCACTATCTAGAGAAATTAATTAAGAATGAGATTCTTTTCCAATATTGGACCCATGCAAAATTGATTAATATCTTAGTGGGGGAGTTACATGCAAGGTATTGAAGATTCCTCTAGAAGCTTCTCATTCCTCCTACAACATGTGCCATAATTGGGAATAAAAAAATAAAAATAAATAATGCCTTTTGAATTATATTCTCCAAGTGTGTATGTGGGTCCATTATTTATTCTTTTATAATAATCATTCAATTATTTTCAATAGCTCAACCAAAAATATAATAGAATTGTATCAAACCAAAAAGTGATAAAGGAGGGTTGTGACACGGGTTGATACCTATCTTGAAATATAGCACTCCTAATGTTGAAAGAAAACACCTATAGTACTAGAAAGTAAATAACAGGAAGGAAATAACATCAAGTAAATGACTAAAAGTAAATAACAAGAAAAAAAACCTACACTTAATAATCCTAAACCTTAGCACCATCCTCAGAAACGGTGCCAAAAATAATTGGTCTTCACTATATACATAAAGTTGGTGCAATTCATCATACACTCAAACTGATTGAAGTTTTCAACGGAGGAACGTAATGTCTTAAGTGGAGGCTCACTTAATTATTGACTAAGGACATATCTTGAAAGATGATGTTGGAATTGAAAACTATGTCATACAAAAGTTGTTACAGGTTACTCAAAGAGTGACTCAACAGTGGCTGCAAGTAACAATTTATAATGTACTAATTTGAGAATTCGGTTGCAACCAAGACTCTAACTACAGACAGTGCTAATAAACCATAAGGATTATCTTAACAACAATTAATAAATCAACATCAATCTATCTACTAAATCTATAAATGAACTCAATAATAGAAAAGATAAAAGGATAATTACAATACCTCAAGTGGCCCTTGCTTGAGGAGTGCAATCTCCAAAAAGTAATAGAAAATAACTCAGAAAATAACATTCATTACATGTTCTCAGTACAAAATCATAGTCAAGACAACAATATTCACAAATATGTAGAAAATATAGCAACAATAATTATTTGGATTATCTATATTATTACCATCAACTAACTGGAACAGAGAACAACTTAATTCATAGAAAAAGATCATAAATGAAATAACATTTCCCTTTTTCAAAGAAATCTTAGGAAGTGGATCATTTACTTCTCCTAACTGAACCTAAAATAGATGTATCTCTTTCGTAACATTGAGGCGACTTATTTAATGAAAGAAAAAAAGAAATAATGACTAGTCCTACTGGAATCTAGTTATGAAACACTCTTTTATTCCATAGTAGCACAAAATTAAAAATGTGGTTCAATGCATTATGTCTAAATTAATGAGGGACAACTTCATCACCTTCCATGATGCTACAATCCTTCATTCTCATTCCATAGAAAAATGCAAAAAGGACTCAGCATGACCGCAACTCCCCTTCTAATCCTTGACTATATATATCATAACTAGATGATAATGTGGTTTTGAGGATAATTAAAACATATTAAATTCTAATAAATTAGCGGGAAACAAATGAAAATAAGACATTCCTAGGACTCATTAGGGATGATTTCTATTTTAAACCTCTAAAGAAGGCAATTCATCTTGTGAGAATATTTTATCATTTGGTCTAGCAGAAGGAGAAGAAATTGTACCTTTTGTAAGGCTTCTTGGATCAACCCATGGTATAATAGTGAAGTTTGAATCAAGCCCCAAAGGGAGATCTTAGCAAGATTGCATGAATTTATTCAACAAGATTAGGTTCCCTACCAACATGTTTCTTAAGATGCGGGAGGATGAAGGGAAGTGAGGACATTAGAATCTTGCTTGTCAATTCTAGTGTTATATGTGTGAGGCACTTCAAGACCATATTTTTGTGCTAGTTGTTTTTCCATATCACTTGTTTCATGAATGTAATTTGCAACTCTTAAGAAATAGTCAGGAGGTCACTTTGGTTTCAGAGTATTAATCATAGGTTGGTTTTGACATTGACGGGAATGTTGAACAGATTTAGGCTTCACATGACTAGAAGCATTAATAGTTTTGACTTGATTAGGCTCTTTGTCCTTGAAGGATTCATCTCTAGAAGGGTTAGCATCAAGGAAAGTGATAATGATTTAATCCTCTTGATGCAAGGTATCTTTATGGGTAGGGAAAATTTTGGGAGAAGGATTAGTGGCATCCATAAATTCTTCATCTCTAGGAAAGATACCATGTATGGAAGGTAAAGTGACATTAAGGAAGGTGTTTATGATATCATCCTCTTGATCTAAGATGTTCGCATGGGAGGGGAACATTTTAGGATAAATATCAACTTAGTGCTTCAAAACTTCATCCTTATGAGGGAGAGTTTTAAAATAAGTGTTAATAGTCTCTTCTTGCACCAAAATATCATCATGGATAGGATGATCCTTAGAAGAGGGATAGAGTGATACAAGGGAAGCTAAAATGATACCACATCTATGAAATACATGCATCATGAAACTAACTAAATAGAAATACAATGAACACAATTTACTTTTTTAAATGATAACATATGCAAAATGCATGATAAAAGAGATAACTATGTCCAATTTTTATGTTTTTATCACCAATACAAGTACACAAACAATGAAAGAATGCATCTAAATCAAAAATAGGCAAGTGTAGGATATGTTTAGGATAGAAAAATGGAATGAGTAAGACTAAGACCAAAACCCTCTTTCAAATAAATATTGGAATACAAAGCCTCTAAAGGAGGAATATTCTTGACTAAACTCTTATCCAAGAGAGTCAATAAATACCTTAGGTATTGTATTCCTTTGTTGTTCTCAAAGTTGATTTGATTGATTTGGAATGTAAAGTGACTAAGATATAAACATACATGAATTAACAATTAAACATTTGAAACAATCTGATACATAAACAGAAACTTTAGAACATGTCTAGGAGTGGAATGAGGACCCAAAAGTGAACCTATACCTAAAAACTGAACTAAAATTGGATGAAAAAGGTCGCCCAAAAAAACCTTGCCTTTTTGATGAATTTTTGCACATGGATTTGGATTTGTGTCTCTAAGACATTGCAATGGAACTCTGGCAAATTTGAACTTGATCTAGGAGGACAATGGCACCCCAAGCACCCTTGTCCAAGACAATGGCACCCAAAATGCCTGTGTCCAAGTGTTTTCTAATGAGCTTTAGAAGGGTCCTTTATCTCTAGATCCCAGTCATTTTTTGTCTTTCATCTTTATCTAAAACCTAGAGCTGAAATTGAATCTACAAACAAGAGGAGATGTTGGGTTGATAGGGGTTTGCCTAGGTCAAACCTTGGGTTTGAAATCAACCCTATAATTGAATTGAAATTGAAATGCAAAGCGTGTATTAAAAGGGCAGAGGATAAATATGAAATTGGAATGCTTAATTGAAATGAATATACCTTCAATTGATAATGCAATGCTCTTAAAATAATTCCTCCATGTTTTGATGCAATAACATGATAAATCATTATAAAATTCACCATGAAATCATAATTGAAACATAATAGAAGATTCTTTGTTGTCACTTGCTACTCTTTGAATCATAGTTGTTCTTGAAATCGGAATGATAACATAATGATGAGATGATAATGAGAGATTATGAATGACG
>NC_081405.1:17361046-17408546 GCF_030272615.1 Cryptomeria japonica
AAAATTAGGGGTTGGTGCTCCTTGGGTTGGTGCCCTAAATCAAGGGTTGGTGCTCCTTGGATTGGTGCCCTAAACTTTGTAATTCGTGTTTATTGTGATCTTGGATTAGAGAAGTAGTCTCCAACAACCTTTCTCACCGAGGTTTTTCCCACATTGGGTTTTCCTCATATATCTTGTGTTATGTGTTATGTGTTGTGTATCTTTGTGTGTTTGTATTTGATCACTTTCCTTATCTCACCGGTATATCTTTCTTGTGTCTAATTTGCTAACCGGTACCAAGAGTTTGGTTTAGAAGGTTTAGAATATTGGGAACCACTGATTCACCCCCCTCTTAGTGGTATATTGTGTTCAACAATTGGTATCAGAGCCTAGGTTCCCGGTTGATTAAATTTTTCTCTAGATTGGGTAGATTCCGGTCTAAGAACACAATGTCAAGAAATAAGTCCTCCTCCTCCAAAGCCCCCATGTTTGATGGAACCAACTATGCTTTTTGGTGCAAAAGAATGGAAACCTATCTGTCCTCTCTAGGATTTGATGTTTGGACGTCTGTGAAGAATGGGTATATTGTCCCTAGTGTCCCTCCCACTAACCTGGATACTAAGAAGGAGTATGAGAACAATGCAAAGGCTAAACATGCTATTCTCAGTGGACTGTCAGATAATGAGTTTGTTAAGGTTATACATTGCTCATCCGCCAAGGAGACTTGGGATAAATTGCAGAGATTGTTTGAAGGAGATGTTAAAGTCAAGGAGGTCAAGCTACAATCACTAAGAGGTCAGCTTGAAGACTTGAAGATGAAAGATGAAGAAAAGATTGCAGATTATCTTCATAGGGTAGATGAAACTGTGAACACCATTAGGGGACTTGGAGAAGAGGTTGCCTGTGAAGTTATTGTCAAAAGGGTACTTAGATCACTCACATCTAAGTATGATACTAAGGTCTCTGCTATAGAGGAAGCCAAGGATTTGAAAACCTTCACAATGGATGAGTTATTTGGCTCCTTAATTGCTTATGAGATGCGGACAACCAGAGAAGGATCTTCAAGGAAATAGGTTGCTTTCAAATCCATCAAAAAGGGCAAGGAAGAGGTTGTTCATAAAGGATCCAGTGAAGACTCGGATGCAGAGGTAGAAATTTTTGTTAGAAAGATCAAGACAAGATCCGGTAATTATAAAGGAAATTTGCCACTCAAATGCTTCAACTATGGTAAAATAGGACACTTTGCTACAAAATGTCCTTATAGTGAAACCGGTGGAGATGAGCAAACGAGCTCTGGCAGATCTTTCGGTAAAGACAGAGAAGAAAGTTTACCGACAAGGAAGAAGAAGCTACTGGAAGGAGAACAACCTATATACCATTGAGGATGATGCCATAGATGAAGAAAGTGCATTAGAAGATGACTGCCATGAGGATGAAAGAGAAGTTAATCTCTTTATGGCACTAGATGAACCGATTGTTGAAGATGAGGAAGATGAAGATATTAAAGTTGAAGTGGATCTAGAAGGTGAGCTCATAAGTTCTCTTGACGAGTTAAGTAAGACAAGAAGAGAGCTCAAGAAGGCCAAACTTGCTACTTCAGAGGAACAAGAACAACTGGACGAATCTCTGGAGGAATCCAAGAAAATAATTTCTGATCTACAACTCCAGTTGGAAGAAGCTAAGAGGATATGTGAAGTTACATCCTCTTATTTGATGAAGAAGGAGAAGGTGCATCAAAATCTGGAAGAAGATATTGTAAAACTTAGAAAGGATATTGAAAAGAGTAAGGATGAACTGAAAATGAGGAGCAAGTATGAGGGCAACACTGAAGCTTTGGACAAGATGTTGAGTAATCAAAAGCACTCAAAAGATATAGGTGGCTTAGGTTTTGAAGAAGGACAAAGTTCCAACAACAAAGACACACCTGGTAAAGAGATGCAATTCACTTCCTCAAGTGAATGTAAAGAGAAGAAAACATTTACTGTCAGTAAAGATACCGGTAAGAATACCTATGTCGAGGCTACAAGAAACGAGTCTGTGAACTGGTATGCTCCAAATCGGAAGCCATACCCAATCTACCGGAATGCAAATTATGAAGGTATGTTCAAGATTGATGATGAAGGCTTCACTAAAGTAAACAACATGAGAGGGAGACATCCGATGAGACAAAGGTTTGCTTTATCAAAGTAACAAGACTGGTATGTACCCAATTTCCATGGTTATTTCTATGGGTGTAATAAGTTTGGACATAGAGTTGTCAATTGTAGACTGATGAATAAGCCCCCTGTTAGTTTGTAAAGTAGAAATGTTTTGCTACACTCTGAGGTATGGATGTTGTTTGTTATCAGTGTAATGGATTTGGTCATAGGAGTTTTGAATGTAGGAGAAATCAACTAGTGTCCTAAATAGTTTTAAAGGTTCATCTTTTAATGCCAATGTGAACTGTCAAGAGTTTGGACATATTGCAAAGCATTGCAAGAACAGGAAAATAAAGCAGAAACAAACAACTCCTGATCAGAAACTGGTAGTTAAACTGGAACAAGAAGTTGCAGCAGACAAAAGGGAAGAAGACAAACTGGTTTGGGTTGAGAAAGACAAGAACAAAGCAGAATCAAGTCTGATTGTGCAGACTGTCCTACATGCAGAAAGAAGAAACTTGTGGGTTGTAGATAGTGGTTGTTACTGATGCCCTGCAAAATGGACAAGGTTAGTCTGAGATAAATAACACACACACAAGAAACCGTTAGTGTTATTCAATCAAAAACTAATCTAAATAGGCATATCAAGAGAGACACTAAAATCATGCTAATATATCTAACTAATAAAATAAAGATAACGAGGCATCTCCAAATGCCTCTTAGCATGCTCTTAGTTCCTTCTCCCTTGTTCCTCTCCTCTCCAAGTTCCAAAATAGTGTAGCTCTCAGCAGCTTTTTGCACTATGGATGCTTATGGAGGATTGAGATTGAAGTGTTGCTCTAAATGTAAATAAAGAAGCAAATATTAAGCTATTGATACTAAAATGATTGATTTTATCCAAAATGACAATACATGAGTTAATTATGCTAAAATGCTCTCTTAAAATGTCTATAGCTTAAATGCATACAAGTTTTCAGGATCTGGATTATGAAGAAATGGGCTCTATTTATAAGAAAAATGGAGCAATGGATGGTTGAGATTGAGCAATCTCAACAAGGGTCAGGATTGAATGATTTCAAATCCATGTGAGGGCTTTCAACCCAATCCCAGGATGACAAGTGTCAATGTGAGATAGGTTGAGAGGGGAGGGAATAAGCATTAAATGCTTGACATGACTTTGGGAGTTAAAGTCAAGGTCGGTTGAATGAATAAACTCTTTATTCAAAGAATAAAACTTTTATCCAATGGATAAACTCTTGTGCAAATGTGAAATGGAGGAATATGGTCAAAAAAATAAATGTTTGGGGAGACAAGTTTGAAATAACCATAAATGGTTATGTAAGAGCCATAAATGGTCATGTAAGAGCCATTAGTGGTCTTTGAAGACTTTGGGGGTTAATTTGTTGAACACACAAAGCATTAAATGTTTTTCAAAGACTTTGGAGTCTTTGAGAAGTGACTCCATTTTGCTTAGGAATGTGACAATAATTAGGGGATGGATTAGGCTAATTAGGAAGGGGTTAGAAGAATCTAGAAGGGGATTAGATTTTGCAAGTGGATTTGGTGGGTGAGGGAAAATAGGATTTTATTTAAAATAAAATTCATTTATTTCAATAAATGTGTGCAAGTTGCATTTGTAGGAAAATGCAAGTGGGGTGGGGATAATGATTTAAATAAATGTTTTATTTAATTTATTTAAAAGAGGAAAAAGGGGATTTAATTAAATATATAGATTTTATTTATTTAATTGATTTGAATTTGATTTAATGAATGAATTAAAATAAATTGAATAATTTATTTAATTAATAGGAGAATGTTTGAAGATGAATTAATTAAATATTAATTTAATTAACTAGTGGCTAGTGGATTTTTAATCAAATAAATAGCGAATATTTATTTAATTAAGCTGGACAGATTTGTGTGACTATAGTTACAACCACATGACCGATGATAAAAAGAAAGTTATCAAGCTTGAAGACTGGAATGGAGGCTCAGTAAGATTTGGAGATAACTCCTTCATCAAGATAAAAGGAAAATGTACTCTGAATATAGATGGAAAATTGAAGACCCATGATGTATATTATGTGGAAGGTTTGAAGCACAATTTACTAAGTGTAAGTCAAATGTGTGATAAAGGTTACGAATTCACTTTTGACTCGCCCAGGTGCCAGATAAGAAAAGAGAGTACCGATTAGATTGTAGTAAAAGGAAAAAGAACATATGGAAATGTGTATAATCTGAAGGGATGCTTTGAGTCCGAATTCATGATAGGACAAGTAGATGGAAGCTAGCCAAGGCATGGGAGATTAGGCCACATAAATTTTGATAATCTGGTTGTAGTGAGCAAAAAGGGCTCTATGAGAAATATACCACCAATCATCAAACCGGTAAGCACATTTTGTGATGAATGTCTAAGAGGAAAGCAGACTAAGGTGAGCTTCAAGACTAAGGAACATAATACTTCAAGGCCACTAGAACTGGTGCATACTGGTCTATGTGGACCAACCAGAACAAGAGCTCTAGCCATTGAAAGATACTTCATGCTCCTCGTTGATGATTTTTCAAGAATGAAATGGGTCACTTTCCTATAGGATAAATCTCAAGCCTTTGAAAGATTCAAGATTTTCTGGAAGATGGTTGAGAGGGAAAGTGGATGCAAGCTAAAATGTCTAAGATCAGACCGGGGTGGAGAGTTCACATCAAATAGTTTGAAGATTACTATATAAGACATGGAATCACAAGACAATATTTAGCCCCTAGGATACGACAACAAAATGGTGTGGTAGAAAGGAAGAACATGACAGTCAAGGAGATGGCTAGAACTATGTTGAATGAGGCAAACTTACCGGATATGTATTGGAAGGAAGTGGTTCATACTACAACATATACTTTGAAGCGGGTTCAACTGAGAACAAACAACATGATGACACCTTATGAGTTGTGGTATGACCGGAAACCATCAGTCAAGTACTTCAAGGTGTTTGGGAGTAAATGCTTCATTAAAAGAGATCAGGATGGCTTGGGCTACTTTGATTCTAGGAGTGATGAAGGTATTTTCCTTGGTTACTCAACTCATAGTAAGGCCTACAAATGCTACAACAAAAGGCTAAGAAGAGTCATTGAGAGTGTGAATGTGAGAGTAGATGAAGATATGCTTAAAGGAAGAAATACTCAAGTCAACCCGTGTGATGATTTTGGTGATGAAGGTGAAGAAACTCAGTCAGACAATGAACCGAAAGAAGCATCCAATAAGGTCCCCAACCGGTATGTGCAAAAAAACCACCCAGAAGAGAAGATTTTAGGAAATAAGAATGATGGTGTACAGACTAGAAGAAGACTTGCCTGAAATGATGAACAAGTCAATTTCTGTCTCGTGACTGAAATGGAACCCAAAACATTTAATGAGGCCAACAAAAGTAAAAAATGGATGGATGCAATGGAAGAAGAGCTGCAGCAAATTGAAAAGAACAAAACTTGGGAATTAGTTCCTAGACTGGTTGATAAAAATGTCATTGGCACAAAGTGGGTATACCGGAACAAGATGAATGAAGAAGGGAAGATTGCGAGGCATAAAGCAAGGTTAGTGTGCAAAGGATATTCTCAAGTAGAAGGTATTGATTTTGAAGAAACATTTGCACCAGTGGCTAGGCTAGAAGCTATTAGCATGTTTCTTGCTTTCTCTGCCTACAAGGGTTATAAAGTTTATCAAATGGATGTCAAATTTGCTTTCCTAAATGGAAATTTAGAAGAGGAAGTATACATGGAACCACTAGAAGGTTTTTGCTACATGATGATGAAACCTTTGTGTGTCGGTTGAAGAAAGCACTGGTACTCAAGGTTAGATAAGTATTTAAAGGAGCAGGGGTTCATAAAAGGGAGTGCGGATAGTAATTTGTACATTAAAGAAAATGGAAGCCGCGTGATTATTGTGGTCATATATGTGGATGACATCATTTTTGGAGGCAATAAGGATACCTTGTGTAAAGAGTTTGCTTATCAGATGCAGTTGGAGTTTGAGATGTCAATGCTTGGAGAGTTGTCCTACTTCCTTGGTTTGTAGACGTCACAACAAGGTAAAGGGATATTTATCTCTCAAACCAAGTATGCCAAAGTAATATGTTGAATAAGTTACAAATGGAAAACAACAATCAGTAAGTACTCCCATGGTAACCGGATGCAAGCTGAGCAAGGACGATGAATCACCGATAGTGGATCAAACATTGTATAGATCCATGATTGGTAGTTTGTTATATCTTACTACTTCTAGACCAGATATAGTGCAGGCAGTATGCATGGTGGCTAGATTTCAAGCTGCACCCAAACAGTCACATGTGAATGCAGTCAGGAGGATATTCTGGTATCTACAACAGATACTTGATTATGGACTATGGTATCCCAAGCAAGGGGATTTTACCTTACATGCCTACATTGATGTTGATTGGTCAAACTGCATTGATGACCAGAAGAGCACAAGTGGTGGTACATTGTTCCTAGGTAACCGGTTGGTCTCATGGCACAACAAGAAGTAGGATTCAATTTACATACCTATTGAGGTGGAATATATTGCCATTGCCACATGTTGTTCTCAGATGCTATGGATGAAGCAGACCTAAAGGATATTCAGGTAGAGATGTCTGACCCCATTTCCATCCAGTGTGACAATTCAAGTGCACACTCAAGGACAAAGCATATTGCCATCAAATGTCATTTTCTCAGGGAGAAGGTGGTAGATCAGGATGTTAAGGTAGAGTTTGTCCCTACAGGTGAACAAGTGGTTGATATCTTCACCAAGCCTCTACCGATAAGCACGTTTGAGTATCTGAGACACAAGTGAGGAGTTGTGTCACTTGCTTCATGCACTTAAATGTGTGTGGAGATCTATGGTTCAGGGGGAGTTCACTGCCATACCTTTTGACTCTTGAACCATTTGATGGACAAATGGGGAGATTTGACAAAGGGGGAGATAAGTAATTGCATATTTTTTTCCCTTTGTCATTGTTGTCAAAGGGGGAGAACGAACTGGTTGAAGAAATGCAGAGTCTGTTGGCATCAATGCCAAAGGGGGAGATTGTTGGCATTGTATTGTCATTGATGTCAACCAGTATGTATAGCATGTCACCATATGGATGGTTACCGGTATGCAAAGTGAATGCAAGTTGCAAGAAGGAGATGTTACCGACATGGATGTTCACCGGTAAGTAAACATGCCCATCGGTAAGGAAGCAAAATACAACAAAGAAGAGTGTAATCCAGTGGTAGGCATGATTATCAGGATGTGCATTAATGACATGTTTTACTCAAGGACAATATCGGTATGAAGGTAGGTATAATATCACCGGTAAATAGACTTAGTGGATTAATCGACGTGTTTTGATGACAAGTCAAGTTGACTCACTGCCAGAACAGATGAAAGCAGGCATGAAGGATAACCAGTAAACTGACATGTACCGGCAAGGTTAGTGAACCAGTGAGCAAGCACCGGTAGTATGTCTTGGTCGATGAATGAATCTAAACCGGCTTAGTGGACTGAACAGAGGTGGATGCCAACAAGGATAACAGGTGGATACTAGGTGGCAAGCATCCAGAGGTCATTGAAGTGTCCATCAACATGGTAGGTGATGAATAGGTCAACCTTAAATAAGGAACCTGTAAATCATGGGTCAATGACATAAGATGTGTGACTCGAGGTGAATCAAGATGCATAAGCTTTTTTATGTAAACCAAGTAGGACAATCCTATCTTTGTGCTCATTGGTCAAAGGAAACAACTGAGGCATTAATGGTGACTGACAAAGCAAGGCCAAAAAACAAGTTGCAGGTTGTTAAATATAGAAAGCATGTACGTATGACATAAGAAATGGTGGTGATGCTTGATCTATTGCAAATCATCAATCGAGGAGATGAGATCCGATCAGATTTGATACGAATTGAGTTGGTGGATAAAATTCCTAGCATGCCATCGTTTGAACTTTGGTCTTGGCAGGAAAGCCAAGTATAAATATGCAGACCAAAAATGTAATATGATGATGCTAGATGTCAGAAAAGACAGAGTAACTAAGAGAGTAGAGAGTGATTAGAGAGAAGATAAAAAGCATCTAAGTCTTGGAGCTAACTGACAAAAAGGTTGAACTGGTAGAAGGTTTATCAAAGGTTTTACCGGTAAGGTTAGAGCAACCGACAAGCTGCCAAATAGGATAACTATTGTGTGAACCGGAAAGGGAGATTCAGGAAGAAATCTATTGAAAGTGAAGGAGAAAAGAGAGTGTATCGGTGGAGGGTATGTGAGACATAATCATGACATAAAAGGTTTAAATAGAGGACAGTGAACCGACAGAGAACTAAGCAATGGAGAACCGGTAGAGAAGGGTTAAACCGGTGAAGTATTTTGATTGTAAGAGTTACAGAACTCATTTGTAACAAGGATACAACTATTATATTAATTTTATCTATTATATATCATTAAGTTGGAGCTCAATGCAGGGGTTGGTGCTCCTTGGGTTGGTGCCCTAAAATCAGGGGTTGGTGATCCTTGGGTTGGTGCCCTAAAATTTGTAATCCATGTTTATTGTGAGGTTGGATTGGAGCAGTAGTATCCAACAACATTTCTCACCAAGGTTTTCCCACATCGGGTTTTCCTCGTATATTCAGTGTTATGTATTGTGTATCTTTGTGTGTTTGTATTTGATCACTTTCCTTATCTCACCGGTATATCCTCCTTGTGTCTGATTTGCTAACCAGTACCAAGAGTTTGGTTTAGAAGGTTTAGAATATTGGGAACCACTTATTCACCCCCCTCTCAGTGGTAAATTGTGTTCAACAATCTTCACAACCTTTCAAGAAGAAGGGTGAATTCAAAAAAAAGGGATACAAAGGGAACATATGGAATTCTAGAAAAGATAAGAAGGGGTATAATAGCTATAGAAAGGAGGGAGATTCTTCAAATTAAGGTACTTAAAAGAGAGGACCACCAAGTGGATGCTTTGCATGTGGTAAAGACCATTATAAAAATCAATGTCCAACTAAGAATCAAGGCAGGCAACAACAGAGAAATTTGTTGTTGTCTTGACAAACAACTTTTCATAAAAGGATTCATGTAGCCTTAGATAACAAGTAGGCAAAGTATCAAATCACACCAATTGAAACAATAGGTATGTTGTATGGGAGCCTCATAACCATTCTTATAGACACTAATGCCATAAAATATTTCATAGCGCCTAAATTATTAAGTAGATTTCCTAAAAGAACTAGTTTTATGGTTGATTCTTGGACAATAGAGTAATCTAAGCAAATGAGAGCTTGGGTAGAGCAGTTTTTGTTTGAAGCCAGGGTTGAACTTCCAAGGTTTGCGACTGAGGTCAATTTGTATGTAGCTCCCTTAGGTTCGCATGACATGATATTAAGAATATACTAGTTGTGGAGGCATTGGGATAAGGTAGTACACTTCTCTAAAACAATAGCATATTTAGATGACCTTGGAAACAAGGTATATCTTCAAGGAACCCAACATGATGTCAACATGAGACAAATTTCTTCTATGCAGTTAAATTGAAGTAATAAAAGAGGGTGTAAAATGTTCACGATCAAAATGGAAGCAAAGGGAGAAACTAAGGAAGTCATGTTTAAGACGACGTGATTATTTATGAGTCATCCACTTCTACAGGACTAGGGTTTGAAGAGACTATTAAGTCAAAAGTGTTGTTTTCTAAAAGGTATCCTTATCTTTGGGATTATCAAGATGTATTCCCCGAGGAACTACAAGGGCTACCACCTAAGAGAGTATTTGACTTTTCCATTGATCTAGTGCCTAGAGTTGAACCTATATCCAAAGCTCCCTATAACATGACAATTGTTGAGCTTATGGAGTTAAAGGCATAGTTGCACAAGCTTATTAGTAAAGGGTTGATTCAACCTAGTGTATCACCTTGGGGACCTCTAATGATATTTGTAAGAAAAAAGGATGGAACTCTATGCATGTGTATATATTACCAAATGTTGAATAAGGTTACCACAAGAAACAAGTATAACTTGCCACATATCGATGATCTATTCAATCAAATGTATGGGGCTATAGTATTTTCTAAGATAGATTTGTGGCCAACATATCATCAAAAAAGATTAAAAGAAGAAGATATCCATAAAATAAATTTTAGAACTCGGTATGGGAACCATGAGTTTACAATTTTACCTTTCGATCTCACCAATACCCCAGTGGCATTTATGAATCTAATGAACAATGTGTTTAGATATTTCCTTGACAAGTTTTTCTTAGTGTTTTCAAATGTCATCCTAATCTATTCCAAAAATGAGGAAGAGAACTTCAAGTATTTGAAAATAGTCTTGCAATGATTTTGAGAATATAAGTTGTATGAATTTTTTTCTAAGTGCTCATTCTTCCAAAAGGAAGTACAATACTTTAGACATATCATTTCTACAAAAGGTATAATAGTGAATCCAACTAAAATCAAAGCCATATTGGAATGACCAACCTCAAAAAATGTGTAGGAAGTGATAAGTTTCATGAGGTTTGTAGGGTACTATAGGAAGTTCATAATGAATTTCTCGTGGATAGACCAGCCCATCACCACACGTAATAGGAAGAGGAAAAGATTTGATTGGACAGAGAAATATTAGAAGGCCTTATAATATTTGAAGGAAAAATTGACGGCCACACCAATCTTGAAAGTGCTAGATCTAGAATGGCATTTCATGGTTGTCATGGATGCTTTGGGAGAAGAACTAGGAGGAGATCTTATGCAGGATGGGTGAGTAATCGCCTATGAGTCTAGGAAGTTGAAAAACTATTAAAAAACTATGCACCTAATGATCTCGAGCTTGCAACAATTGTGCACACTCTTCAAATGTGGCAACACTATTTATTAGGCAAACCATTTGAACTCAAATCATACAATCAAAGGTTAAAGTATATTTTCACTCATTACAATTAAAATACTCATCAAAGAAGATGGTTGGAGTTGATTTCTGATTATGACTTTGAAATCAACTACATTAAAAGAAAAGAAAGTTAGGTGTCAGATGCCCTAAGTTGTCGAAGGCACCTATCTTCCATGGTATTTATTATCACATATTTCAAAGCACATGTTTTATAGCATTTAGAAGGGGATGAATATTACAATCAGGTCAGAGAAACCCTTGAATCTAATCCACAAGATCTGAGGTATGAAGGATTCAAATTTGGATGGCCTTTTAAGGTTCCAAGGTCATATGTGTGTGCCAAAATCTATAGAACTAAGGGAATTGGTTTAGAAAGAGGTGCATTCAATGCCATATCCAGGAAACCCAAAAGTTACTAAACTCTTAGGAAATGTTAAACCACTTTAATTTTAGAATGGAATGAAGAAGGATGCTGCGAGATTTGTGGGAACCTTCTTTGACTGCTAGAGGGTGAAAGCAGAACATCAACACCTAGCAGGGTTACTATAGCCACATGTCATTCCAAATTGGAAATAGTAGACCATTAGTATGGACTTTGTACAAGGCCTGCCTATGTAAATAAACAAGTTACATAATTCTATATTGGTAATAGTGGATAGACTCGCCAAGGTAGCTCACTTTATATCAAGTAATTTGATAGATAGAGCACCCATTATAGCCCATATGTTTGTTCAAGAAATTTTTCGATTGTATGGAACACCAGAAAAGATTATATCTGATAGAGATGCTAGAATGACATCCAAGTTCTAAAAAACCTTGTTTGTAGCTATAGGAACCCAATTGAACATCAATTCAACTTATCACCTGTAAATAGATGGTCAAACAGAAATAGTAAACAAAGTTTTAGAAGTTCTTATGACAATATACTACATGGATCAACAGTACAAGGTGGAAGGATAACCTACCACTATTAGAATTTGGTTACAATAACTCATATTAGTTGGCCATCAATATGGCATCATTTGAGTCGTTGTCTGCCCAAGGAGGTGTCAAACTCCTATTAGATGGGATAAACTAGATGATATGATAAACCTCAGACTTGAAATGCTCTGTAAAATGGAGAAACAAGTTAGTTTGATTAGGAAAAGGTTAGAAAAATCTAATGATAATAGAAAATCTATGCAGATGCAAAGTGAGTTCCAAGATAGTTTGTGGTAAAAGAGAAAGTACTCATAAAAGCCAAACCACATAAAAGTTCAATCAGATTCAAAAAATCTTTCAAGTTAGCACCAATATATGTGGGACCATTTGAATTTATAGAAGTTTTCAAATCAATAGCCTATAGAGTTGCTCTAACTCTACCTCTCGTTTGGTCGCATAATGTATTTCATATTTCATATTTAATGAAATATATAACAGACTTTGATCACATGATTGAATGAAACTCCTTGCAAGTGTAGGATCCAAGAGTAGTCATGATTGAGGCACTTAGGGTGCTTGAAGTATGTAAGTTGCGCTTACATAATCATGAGATCACACGGTGCAAGGTTCAGTGGGACCAGTACTCAAAGGACAATGCCACTTGGGAGGATTATGATGAAATCCTTTAGAAATTTCCTTATTTTCAATAATAACTAAAGACATTATGTAATGTTGGGATATGCAAGAATTTTATTTATAAGACAATTAATAAGTAATCATCAAGGATGATGATTCACAAGGGGGAAATTATATTACATGCCTCTTTCTATGATTAATTTTGTTTTGTTTTGCTATGTATTAGAGGTAAATATATTGTCAGCATTTACAATTATTATAAACATCAATAAGATGTAATTAATGGAATGAATAAATATTGATATTGATAATAACTTTTTATTTATTTTGAGGAATCTTTGAAGGTGAAAGATTTGGTCTAACTGCCTTTGTATGTCTAATTAGATGTAGGAACCCTAATGCCCTTAGAAGGGAGGGAGAGTATCATCAAGGAGAGGGATACAGACTTTGCAAGAGGTCAAAATTGCCATCAAGCCAAGATCCTAGAGATAATTTATCCTTGGGGGGTGGGGGTTTGTTATTGCCTTGGTGTCGAGAGTACTATGTTGTGATCTTATCATTCAATCAAATGGTTCTTGGTCTATTTATTTTATCATCTATGATAAATTAAAAGTAAGAATGGGAGCCATAACTTTATTATTGAAGTAAATAAACTTCAACATGAATGATATATAAATTCAATTAGATGTGTATATATATAAATATATAGATACACACATGTATATACATGTGTGTGTGTGTGTGTGTGTGTGTGTGTACATATATATGTATATATATATATATATATATACATACATACATATGTATATATACATACATATATACATATATATGTATATATATATACATATATATGTATATATATACATATATATGTATATATATATACATATATATGTATATATATATACATATATATGTATATATATACATACATACATATGTATATATACATATATACATATATATGTATATGTATACATACATACATATGTATATATACATATGTAAATATGTATACATATATATGTATGTATATATATATGTGTGTGTGTGTGTGTGTGTCTCTCTCTCTCTCTCTCTCTCTCTCTCTCTCTCTCTCTATATATATATATATATATATATATATATATATATATATATATATTGTGTGTGTGTGTGTCTATATATATATTTGATACAAGAATTCAAAATTTACTAAGGCACGACTGTTAAACCTGAGTCATCATATGTTACATATTAATCAAGCTTGAGTATGAGGGATGTAACATCCACCCTGCCACTAACGTTGGATGCATATATTTAAGTTCATGCATGTTGTTCATAGTAACTCTCGTACCTTATGTGTTAAGTTGTAACAATTCTAAAGAATGAGAGTAATTGGTAACCCAAATTTAAACATATAATTCATTACATTATATTATGTGCAATATCATGTAACACTATTGGGCCGAATATGGCTTCTTGGATACTTGTCATTTTGCAAAAATAGAATAATCTCTTATTATAGTATTGTAAAGCGGAAAATCGCGATCGAACCCTAGTTGTTCTCCCCTTTTCCGACTCCGAGGAGAGAGAAGGGAGGTTCGCTAGGATTCGATGGTTTTCACTTAGGGGAGAGACTTTACATTCAAAAGAGGGGTTGAAACCCACAAGATCCAATCCCATGCAATGCAAGATTGGATGCTAAATGTGTTTCAAGGGTTAAGACAGCAAGGCTACCCTCTTTCGTAAAGAATGTTGATAGGAGAATTAAGCTAAGCATGCATAGAAAGTGATAAAGATTCGCTTATAAATTGAGATAGGAATACAGTATGAAGCTGCGGACCTGGAATTAGCAGTAAAATGTCGATACGGCGCTGTCCTGCAAATTTGAGCAAAAGTTGTCGGGACGATGGCGCCCGACGCCACGGTCCTCCGAAAAATCCGCGAAACGAAGGGGGATCTGTTCGTCTCTGCACAAGGATTCCAGATATTCAATTTCAGCCGCGTACCTGCAACCTACACACAGAAAAGCGAAGACGATTGGGGGGTTAGGGATTAGGGGTTTGCCTTTAGGTCAAACCCCGGTTTTGGAATTAACCAAGAAATGAGCAAGTGCTGTAAATGTAAATATATGTAAAACAAGTACTAATACCTTGTTCTAAGGATGTTTGTATCCTTATGTGCGAAGGTTTAGATGTTGTATGTTGTATGTTGTAGCATGTAGTATGTGATCTCCTCTTCAATGGTTGAATCCTTGTCTTGAATGCAACACTTAGCCTTGAATGGAGACTTGAAATGATCAATTGCTTGAAGGAATGCTTGAATGCTTGAATGCTTGAATGCTTGAGTATAGTTTCCACCCTTGCATACATATCCTCTTCATCCCCAATGAGAGAGAAAAATGTGGTTTATATACTTGTCAATTAGGGCTGATAGACTGATTTTCCCGACCTTAGGCCGACCAGGAAAGTTAATTTCCAAATTGCAAACAAAAAGACCCGAGACCCCTTAGGAGACCGGGCCCAAAATAGGACCCAGGGACTAGGGCGCTGGGCGCCATGGTCCTAGGGACCAGGGCGCTGGGCGCCATGGTCCTGGGGACCAGGGCGCTGGGCGCTCTGGTCCCACCTCCCGGGACAGCAGGGTGTAAGGAGGTTCAGGCCAGGGTGCTTGAAAAATGCAGTTTTCAGTGTCGTGAGCAAGTTTTAGGGTCTCCATTCAGGTTGTGTGTTGCGTCGCCATCGTGAAGACCGAAATGCAGTCGAAATTGCAAGTGTCGCAATTTTAGGACGCTACATTTAGCCCCCACTTTAGCGGGAGTATGTATGCTCATACTTCCGGTAAAGTACAAGGAAACAATATTGAAAGACTTTCACCACGTCAAGGAGGCAAGATACACCAAGCCCCCAGTGGACTAAGGATCTTACGACTTTGATTGACAAAGTAAAAGGGAAGATCACGAGGAAGAACCATGACTGTCAGTAGTAAGGTTCCCTCACTATGAGTCATGCAAGAAAGATATCAAAAAATTTCAAGGCAAGGCTAAATTTGCCAAGAAATTTTCAAGTATCTTGAAAAGATATGAACGGGATGTATGCCCCCCTACGTTAAAGCGATCACACACGCCTCACCGGGGGTGATTGTTTTAACGTAGTGATACACATAAGAAATGAGAAAGGAAAGGAGCACGTTATCGCAAGGATTTAGCCCCCAAGTGTGAGATAAACCCAGGGATAATAGACACAAAACATAAAGCACGAGGTGACTTCGCTTTCCTCGGGGTCAGTATGCTGTATGATAATTCATGTATATATATCATATGTATGTATGCATAATTGTTCTTCATTCCCCAATCAAGGAAGGTCACCTAGAAGAAGGGAACACATGTGTCTTTTGAGTCAACATGAGAGAGACCGAGAGATCTCAATGCTTTGCATCGTCCTCAAGTAGACAACACCAAGGACAACAAATAGAAGAATGAGAATAACATATAGAAGAAGTAACAAAAGAGAGGAGGAGAGAATCTGCTATGCTAATGTAACTAGTCTAGCATGTCATCTACCCCCCGATCTTGCTGATCAATGTTTCAGGAAGGCAGGGAACACGCTAGAGGAGGAACATCCAACACAGCAGATGGAGCTATCACAAGATCCAAACAAGGGCTATGTTCATGTTCCGAGCCACATTGTTCTTGTCTAGGAGCTAGGATAAGTGCTTTAGAAAATTCATTAGATAAATGGTTATCAACATCAACAAGTTCATATTCACTATCAGAAGCAAGAGGAGTAATATTTTCATCATGAATAACATTTTCATCCATATCATCATCAAGATTTACAAAAATAGGATCTTTAACTCGCACCGGATCAAGACCATCATGCATCTTATGTTTAGGAGATTTCGGCTCAATTTCCGACTGAGGAGAAAATGGAATAATGCTTGTTGAAGGTGTTTTTGGAGATTGCAAAGTTTGAGAAGCAGCTGCCTGAGCTCTAAGACGACGCTTTCGTCGGCGTTCACGTGCAGAACGATTTCGTCTAGTCTTAGTAGGAAGTGGAGAAGACTGAGGAGGAGGAATGTTCTCATCCTTAGCACTTGGGTGTTTAGGTTGTGGTCTCTTAGGCTGGACAATAGGAGAAGAAGAAGGTCTCTTCTCTCTATAAAAAGAAGGAGGAGGAACTGCTCCATACAAAGGAGGAATATTTGGTTTAGGGAGAAGACCAAGTCCATCATGACGAGGAGGTATAGGTCTACTCTTAGGAAGTTTATTAGGTATAGACATAGTCACATCCATAGGGATGGGTTGAGAATCTTCTTGAGGAAAGACATTAGTTTTATCTTTCAAAGGAAGAACTTCCTTCTCAAGAATGATAGGAATGTCAAGTTTGGGTGTTCTAGGTTCACTTAGAGATAGGATCATATCTGTTTTCCACTTTTGATAAGATTTGAAAAGATGATCACTTCGCGGAGGAAGAGATTGGAATTGTTTAGGCCAAAAGTAATCAATAGGAACACTAGAGGTTCTTTCAGCTGGTTTAAAGAGACTATGATTGACAGTAACAACTTCACCATTATGGGGAAATTTCAAACACTTATGAATAGGAGAAGCGATAGCTTTCATGGAAGATAGCCAAGGATAGCCAAGCTTCACACAAAATTGTTCGGAAGATGGAATAATAGCAAAGTTCACATCAAGAGATTTGTTATGGACCTCAATAGGCAATGTAATAGAACCAATTGTAGGAGAAGAAAATGCATCAAATAATTTCACAATCACATCTGTTTTGTCATATATCACTTGATTCAATTGCAAAGTAAAAAGGAATTCTTCAGTAATAACATTAATCATGCACGAAGGATCAATAAGCACTCCACGGCAAGGTGTATTCTTAACTTTTGCAACTATGTATAAAGGACCATCAGGTGCCCTAATGGTTTCACTGGAATCAAATGTGATAGAAGGTTCTTTAGGGATTTCTTGCTGCTCTACAAAGTTAATCACATTCGAAGTCATAGACACAAGACCATCAGATGAGAGAGAGGAATCATTAGCCTCAATTGCATTAGAGGTATGAGAAGGCAATGGATCAGTGAAAATCTAAAGATTTTGGTTAGGAGGAGCTACAGATGTGTTGCCTTTATCATTCACTCCAGAAACAGAGATAATATTGTTATCAATCAAATCTTGAATTTTACCCTTTAAAGAAAAACATTTTTCAGTATCATGCCCAGGCTGACGGTGAAATTGACAAAAAGATTTATTATCAAAATAAGGTGAAGTAATCTTTGTAGGATCAATTTGTCTTATAGGAGGAAGAGTAAGCACATTTTGTTCCAATAACTTATTCATAATACTATGCAATGATTCATTCAAAGGAGTATACTTTCTTTCTTTCTTGAAAAATTTAGAAATAGGAGGCACACCTGATGCTGCATTCACATTGTTGTTGATGATGTTTTCATTGAATTTGATGGAATCTCTGTTCGGTTTAAACTTCCCAAATGGTTGTTGACTACTATCACCCTTATCACTCGGAGCCATAGGATGTGATTGTTCCATTTGACTCACAGTCAGTTGATAATTGTGAAGAGTGGCGCACAACTGTTGGAAAGAAGTAAACTCAGAAAACAGAAGTTTGTCTCGCATATCTTTTTGTAAATTAGAAATAAAGATTCTTTGAATATCATTGTCAGGCACTGGAAAAGAAATTTGAGCATACAAATGCTTATATCTACCAATGAAATCAATCACTTTTTCTTTAACACCTTGTTTACAATGCATTAAATCAATCAAAGTAACCTTAGGACTTTTATTGTTTTGAAATTGTTGAATGAAAGCATTTGCAAGTTGTTCGAAAGAAGTAATAGAATAGGAAGGCAACGAGCAATACCATTGTAGGGCTTTGTCTCTTAATGTTCTAGTGAATAGTTTTGCAAGCAACCTTTGGTCATAAGCAAAATCGGTACATATTGTTTGAAAAGTCTTAACATGTGTTAGAGGATCTCCTTTACCATTATAAAGTTCCAAATGCAGGATTTCAACATGTTTAGGAGGGATAGCTCGAACAATGTCAAGAGAAAGTGGGCTCGCAACATCAAATGTGGGCACACTAAACTTAGATTGATTCATAGAGGCAATTTGTTGCTGTAAAGAAGAGACAGTTTGTGCAAGATTGTTAATGGTCGCTTCAGTCGAAGAATTCATATTGGATGTGTTAGATTGAGATGGAGGTGTTATGTTATTGAAAGAAGGTAAAGAGTAAGGTGGTGGGACTCTATGATAATTAGTCATAGGAGATGATTGGACAGGAGGAAGACTACAAGGAGGGATGGAATGGTTAAATGAATTGCCCCCTTGCGTCATGTTCATTTGTGGAGATATAATAGGGACACTCATTGAAGGAATGAATGAAGAAGTCGAATTGAATGAAGGAAGAGGGTTAATTGAAGAAGAAGGGTTGCCCCCATGACTAGTAATCACGGGAGGAATGTCTTGTATAGAAGTAGCCATGATGTTTGATGTAAAGGTAGGTATACTAGCAATAGGAGTTGTCAAAGGAATAGAATGATTGACTTGAGTAGGAGGTTGTGTATAACCTAAATTTTCAGCACAACTCTTCATAGGCATCACATTCGAATCCACAATGTGTGTAATACCACGCAAAATATCAATTCCATTCTTATCACTTTGAAGCATACGTTTTAGACCCTCAATTAAAGGAAGAGCTTGACTATCAGGGTATTCTTGAGACATCCATTGTCGAAAATCGTCAAATTGGTTATCCAATTTCGAAAGTTGTTCTTCAGAAACCTCATGGAGAGCTTCTTCATCATTAGGAGGATTAGAGGAATTACCCATGTCCTCATTAAAAAGGCTATTCAAATTAGGTTCCATCTCCTCAGTAGTTAAACCTTGGAAAGACTTAATTCTACGGCTTCGTCTAACGGGAATAGTGTAAGTAGGGCTTATTGTTGTAAAACTCATGCACTAGAAAGAGAGAGAAGATTTTGAATTTAGAGGTAGCAATTTTCAGTAAAATCAGCCAATCTTCTGGATTTAAGCTGTTAAATGCAATCACAACAGTCTCCCGAAATTTCGGAAAAAATGCCTGGGACCGTGGCGCCCGGAGTGCAACACGGTCCTTGCAACTTTTTTCGAAATTTGCAGGGATGAAAGGTATGATGATTTTAGAGCTAATCTGAAAAAATTGAGTGATTTTACGATCTGTAGATAGGCCAAATTAAAGTTGTAATCTCGAAATTGAACCCTATCAAGATTGTCGAAAAATGCAAAATTTGAATTTTTGAAAAAGAGAGGGAAACTGAAATTTTGAATGTTATGATTTTAGAGGGAATGTCAAGAGCAATGCAAATTTTGAAATTTAAAAATTGACTCAATTTCACGCAAAATTCAATTTTGAAAGTGGAAATCAAAGTTGTTGTAATTAAGCACTTAATTTCAAAAGTCACAAAATGCAAGAATTTGAATAAAGCACTGAAATTTTTAATGAATGATAACACACTTTTCAGATTTAGGACAGTAAGAACACAATTTTGACACAAAATTTCAATTTCAATGATTTTTAAATGTTTAGAAGCCTTAATCCAAGCAATCACAAGACCAAATTTGACTGTTATTTTGAAGGTGTTAAAATTGATAAAATCAGCCAAAATTCTGGATTTTAGCAGGAAAATACAGTAAGATCTCACTCCCGAAATTTCGGAAAAAATGTCGGGGACGATGGCGCTCGGCGCCACGGTCCTCGCAACTTTTTTCCAAATTTTCAGGGATGAAAGATATTGTGATTTTATTGCGGAATCCAAAGTTACAGCTGATTTGGAGATGTTTTGATCAATGAAATTGTCGGACAAAGGTTGAATCAAGAGGGTTTCAAAAATTAGGGTTTTGACATTTAACCACTTAATTTTTAGAATTAAAGCACAAATATGAATTGAAAATTTGTAATAGAAGGGCAGATCTGAAACAGGCATTAACATTTAGACATTTCGCAGGTTCAATTACTAAAAAGAAAATTTAGGGTTTTTATGCAATCACCTCTAAAATTTTGCAAAAGATCAAACATGAAAATGTAATCAATTTTTTCAGATCTAAGCATGAAAAATCAGAAAGGATGTTCACGTCAGGTTCACCAAAATGTAAAGCGGAAAATCACGATCGAACCCTAGTTGTTCTCCCCTCTTCCGACTCCGAGGAGAGAGAAGGGAGGTTCGCTAGGATTCGATGGTTTTCACTTAGGGGAGAGACTTTACATTCAAAAGAGGGGTTGAAACCCACAAGATCCAATCCCACGCAATGCAAGATTGGATGCTAAATGTGTTTCAAGGGTTAAGACAGCAAGGCTACCCTCTTTCGTAAAGAATGTTGATAGGAGAATTAAGCTAAGCATGCATAGAAAGTGATAAAGATTCGCTTATAAACTGAGATAGGAATACAGTATGAAGCTGCGGACCTGGAATTAGTAGTAAAATGTCGATACGGCGCTGTCTTGCAAATTTGAGCAAAAGTTGTCAGGACGATGGCGCCCGGCGCCACGGTCCTCCGAAAAATCCGCGAAACGAAGGGGGATCTGTTCGTCTCTGCACAAGGATTCCAGATCTTCAATTTCAGCCGCGTACCTGCAACCTACACACAGAAAAGCGAAGACGATTGGGGGGTTAGGGATTAGGGGTTTGCCTTTAGGTCAAACCCCGGTTTTGGAATTAACCAAGAAATGAGCAAGTGCTGTAAATGTAAATGTATGTAAAACAAGTACTAATACCTTATTCTAAGGATGTTTGTATCCTTATGTGCGAAGGTTTAGATGTTGTATGTTGTATGTTGTAGCATGTAGTATGTGATCTCCTCTTCAATGGTTGAATCCTTGTCTTGAATGCAACACTTAGCCTTGAATGGAGACTTGAAATGATCAATTGCTTGAAGGAATGCTTGAATGCTTGAATGCTTGAGTATAGTTTCCACCCTTGCATACATATCCTCTTCATCCCCAATGAGAGAGAAAAATGTAGTTTATATACTTGTCAATTAGGGCTGATAGACTGATTTTCCCGACCTTAGGCCGACCAGGAAAGTTAATTTCCAAATTGCAAACAAAAAGACCCGAGACCCCTTAGGAGACCGGGCCCAAAATAGGACCCAGGGACCAGGGCGCTGGGCGCTCTGGTCCCACCTCCCGGGACAACAGGGTGTAAGGAGGTTCAGGCCAGGGTGCTTGAAAAATGCAGTTTTCAGTGTCGTGAGCAAGTTTCAGGATCTCCATTCAGGTTGCGTGTTGCGTCGCCATCGTGAAGACCGAAATGCAGTCGAAATTGCAAGTGTCGCAATTTTAGGACGCTACAAGTATATACCATCTTTTATGTGGTTATAGGACCCTTGTTAGTTTGAACAACACTAGCCAATAAGCCTCAATGACTTTGATTATTAAAACAAAAATAATAGATCTCTTATTATGTGTTGGTTAACATATTTGTCTTCTTAAGAATAGAAATAAATAGACCCTTTTTGCCTCAAATATAAATACAAATTGCTAACAACCTGCTAGAATGATCACCATTAAACGAATAATCCTCCTCTAAATTATAGAGAAACAACTCTCTTATGATATAATTTATGGATTTTTGAGGGTATGCTTTTAACCAAAAAGAAATTAAGGTGGATATTTTAACTAGAAAGATTTAAAGGTCAAAAGCCATGATATAATTATAATTAAATAGAATACAAAGATTCTACTACAAAATACTAAAATTTATAACGACTAAAACATCACCGTTCCATTTATTCAAAGGTAAATATACACAATAATGTGCACATATTAAATTTAAATTCCATTCAACGAATGACAAGAAAAGATAACCCAAATAGTGGAGTATTCAACATAGAATTAGCAAAACAACTCATCAATCGTAACTCAAAGTTTATGATTCATGAAACTGCATTTAGATTTCTCTTATAAATATCTATTCAAAAACGATCAAGTATTCAAAAAACTAGCAAAAGGAAATTCCCCCCCCCCCCTCTCTCCCCCCCACAACTCTATGTCTCCTATTTGACATATATATATAGACAATAATCAGTAACCGTATTTTAAAATAATGGTCTTTGAAAGAGACCGTTCCTAGAGAGGAACCGAAAATTTACTCAAAATAAAACAAAAATGGCTTACTAGAGCTTGACTCTACAACATTTACACTGGACATAGGTCCATGAAACAAAATGTTATTAATTAGTTTTCTCTTATCATCAGCTAAAGCTAGGCATCCTGCATTCCTACCTTTTTTTCTTATTCTTCCAAAACTAAAATAACTCTCATATATTTTGCAAAGTTCCTTTTACATTCTCATGCCAAAGTTGTCAATCCAGAAAGAATATCTTCTTGTGGGTCCTCAACCGATTCCATACCATGTTGAATAATAGGAGAAACACCTTCTCCTAGGAGAACCATTTTGTCTCACGTCAACTTTTGTCAATAACTATTTGTACACTTGTCTGGCTGCAGACCTTTGCTATGTATTGAATAAATTCACCCTAGGTATATGATTTATAACTGTAACAATTTCTCTTTGTAGAAGAAGATTTTGAACTTTGGTCTGTCTCTCCTCTTGTTCCAGAACAAAAGTTATCCTCCTATACTCAACGTAAGTAGTCTTTTCCCTCTATGCAACCGTGTTCAATTGGGCAACTGGCTCTCTTTGAATCCAAATCAAATCAGGTTGGACCATGGAAAGTTGATCTCCATGAAGAAGCACCATATTGTCTTAAGATGAGGAAATAACCCATATCAAGCATTGGTTCAATAAATTTTGAAGTATAAATTATTGGGATTCTCGAGTTTCTACTCCTCCAACAGAGTCACCATTTTGTTAGTTTACTATTTTTCTGGCTAATTCCTGAAGGAAGAATGAGTTCAGGAATATTGCCACCTTTCATTTATTGACGGGGCCATCAATTCATTAAATTTTGGTAGCGAGGAATAATATTATTCACCTTAAAAAGTTATGTTACTAACTCTATACACTTTAGCAACCCAATCTGTCATTAAGGAGTTGTACTTCCCCAATCTCTGAGCAAATTGTGCCTTGAAAAGCGAAAACTCCATATAGTCAGATGCTTGAAAGATTTTTGAACCTTTGCACTCCTTTCTCGTGTATTTAAAAGTTCAAAGAATTACCAACCTAGACAACACCAACTTGTGTGACCAATGACAAGACATGCCAAGTGTAGTCGAGGGATCAATGAATTTAAGGACTAACTCAAAACAACCGGCACAAAGAAGTGGGCTTTGGATAATGAATGGCTAGTTAGCGATTTCAAAAACTTGGAAACCCACACAAACAACTAAGTACAAGAATTTGGAAATTTCCTGACTGCACAACTATATAGACCTTGGCACTGTACATGACTAATGGCAACACTTCAACTTATAGAGAGATTGAGGAATCAACTATTTCTAGAACTTTAGAACCATGACACTTAGGTTCAAAAATTCATGACTCGGCTGATAAGGTTTTGAAAATATGGCAAAGGGTTGACTATATGCCAGGACTCAACTTTTAACAAAGATGATCGAAATTTTAAAAACTTGGGGTAACATTATGTTAAATAATTATAAATTGGTCTATGATTAAACATCGTCAGCTAGTTAGTGAAATCCTTGAGATGCTAGGAAACTAGGATGGTCATGTTTAGCTGAAAGGGAAACCAACAAATGTTATGAATAAACTAAGGAGGAAATTATTAAAAAACTTGTTAGGAACATTTCCATAATGGTTGGCAATGATTTTTAGTGTCAACAAACATAAAGTAGTTAGTTTTTCTAGTTTGTTAGTTAACCAGTGAAAGCTCAAGTTTAAAAGAAGCAAGGCGAGTAAGGGTGGTGAATACTAACAAAATGTAATCGTGCTTACAAATTAGAAACCTTGGCCAAGGTGGCGCAATGATATGCATGCAATTGTTAGTATACATGAATTAGATACACTCCATAGTCAGATGGTCATACTAGTTAGGGGGTACCTATAGTGTGTGACTAACTAGAGTTGTGTAGATTCTAAACACCAAGCTCAAATGGCAACTAGACTTAGACCTTTGTCTGCACCCTCATGAGGGGTGGGGCCACCTTCGAAAGGAAGGTGTGCACAGGGGACCACCGGGTTTGTGGTTGGGGGTAAAGAACCTTCATGATGTTCTCCCTCTCTAAAATAATGTAGAGACTTGTATGAGAAATTTCTATTTGGAAAGCATAATTATTCAGTAATCTCTAACCCTAAATCATTTATGTTATTTAGTTTATGATGAAGGATAATACTTGTTTAATTCACTTGTTCATAAAAGATAAAATTGTAATATTTTGTTAAAATGCATCTTAGATTTAATTGTATAAAAGATTTATTTTCTTCCAATTTTTTCAGGTTTTAGTTAGCAAGTTATTTAAAAATTTATTTCAATGTAGAATAGAAAGTATTTTTCCTTTATTTTCTTGTTAATAGTTTTAGTATGTTTCAAAAAGGGTGAATGCAATTTGTAATATAGAGGTAAAGGTTAGTTGGTATGTGAGGAGTGTTAGTGATGCAGGAGCACCAGAGCAATTCATACCGGTTGGAGCAGTTAGCTATGAAATTTCTTGGAGATCGTGGCATTTCTTCATGTTTGAGAGTTTACCGTTGTGGATTTGGATTTATTCCCTTGAGTTTGTGGTCTTTATCATGTTTGAGATTCATGGCATTTGGATTTGATTCCGGTGAGATATTGATTCTGGTATTGGCCCGGTTGATATGTTCTTATCGGTTAGTCTTGCAGTGTGTTGAGTGAAGTTGAATCGAGTTGCGGTTGATTCCCGTGACTTGTAGATCATTGAGTTATGTTTCTCATGCCTTGTCTGATGTTCCCAAAAGACCGCGTGATGTTTTATGCTTTTTGGAGTTGTTCTTAGTGATTTGAATCGACGTGTTATTGTTTACACATTTCATTATGAACCGGTTGGTCTCTTGATCGAGTTATTATTATTTGTGGATGGTATAAATAGAAGTTTTGTGAATCATTCAAGAAGACATCAGACAGAAGATAGAAGACAAAGATTAGAGATCGAGCGAAGATGTAGAACTGGCAGGTTTCTGGTCTGGTAGGACTGAAGCCAGAAGGGTCGAGGTCCGGATTAGGGTTGAACCGTCAGACTGATACCGAAGGCCAATTTGATGTGTAGATGATCTGTGGATCTTATATTTCTATTGTAAGCATTGTTTGTATCTTGGATTGTGATCCAGTAAGTGGCATATGTAATTCATTGATCTGTTATAAGAATTGTTCATATTGTTTACCAGTTGTGTATTTTGTGTTGTTACTGGTTGTTCTTTCTGCTTTATATGTGTCATGTTCCCGGCTACTGGTACATCTTGCATGGTGTTTGTGTTAGGCTGCAAGGATGGGACGCCCTTCATTGGATCTCCCTACCTTGACTGCATCAATTAGTGATTGTTTTATCTTTATGAAGATAATGGGAGGAATATGTTCTCACAATTCCACTATTAAGAGATCCATTGATAGTCCATGCTTGTGTCTTTTTTCTCGAATTAGTTGATGTGGGCATGGGCATGAGGATTCAATTAAGGAGAAAGCAATCAAAGAATAAAAATTCATTATAGAGTTTAACTTATTTGTGACAACAGGGAGAGTTTATTAACATTACAATTGTAATCAATTATCTCAATTTATAAAGTAAAATTTATTGATCTACATCAATGATAGTGGTGAACCCCTTAAGTTCTATAAAACAAAGATATTTAACTAATTCTAGTACTATTCAATCTTTCATACAAGAAACCCTACAATAAATGATGTTTACAAATCGACCAATTATATAGTGGATTAAAAAAAGAGGTTGACAGAGAGATAGCTCCTAGATTTAGAGCATCTAAAACATGTATAGAGCGATCACAAAAATCACAAAAATTAAATGTTGTATGGGATGGTGTGCATGCACTCCAACCCCTTTATAATGAATCTACACCTTTGAAATAATGGGTTACAATATTTTGGATTTACAAGAGATCGCCACTTTCTTGCTATAATCTAATGGTTGATGTAAGAGGAGAAAATAGCAATCAGATTCTACTTGTAAGTTTCTTTGCCATAGATGGTGTCTTTTTCACAACCGAACCATCTTTGAGTCATCCATCTCCATTGACCTGACAATTGTTGAGGTCGTGGTGATAAAGATGAGAAGAAGATGGTGATGGTTGACTTTGCTGCTACATCACATTAGCTCTCCCACAAACACAAATAGAAAGTATATTGTAAAATTAGATCGTGAAAAGGAGAAATTATTGTTGAAACTTCATTCAAGGGTGATCCCACAATAGTGGGTTACACTTTTTGGCCACTCTTACCTTCAATCAAACCCTTGTTCAATCGAAAATGTCTAACACAAATATTTTTGTTATGGATATGTTTGTATGAACATGGCTTATTTTAACTGCCAATGTTTGTATGAACATGGGGTTGACAAGATTTTTTTTTCTAAATTAACATTTTCATATAAATATAGATGGTTTTTTCCATTTAAAAAAAAAATAGCATATTAATTCACATTTTTGTGAGAGGGGGCATTTTAAGGTGATTTGTTTTGTATGATATTTTTAAGGGACATACTTTTAGAGAAGGGACATGGAAAATAAAAAGAAAAGGGCAAATAAAACTTCATGAAAGTATTCACTTGAGATGAAACAAATATATCGAGAAAAAAAATGCAAAGATATAGGGCACATATGCATCTTTACTTAAATTATATTTAATTTTACATGTATCATGTACTTGTAGTGTTGCACATTGTAACCAATCTAATTTACACCTCAAGTTTGTGCTCCCACTTTAGTGTGTCCTATCCTCATTCCCTCTCTAGGTCCGTTCAGGCTCAATTATCCACTTTGATGTAATGTACACCCTCTGGTGGGTCCCACTGTGAGATGCACACCCCCTTGGTTGCTTATCTTGGTCCTCTTTGCAGAAGGATCTAGACTAGGGTGCCCCAAAATGCCCTAGTCCCTCTCAAAGGCACCCCAATTTGAAATGAGGTAGGTGTTATATCTCCTCACCAACATTTGATCCCCGAGGCTACGCATGACCGTTGGTAGTCGGTCTAATTTGTAAGTTACCTAGGGAACCCTACATAAGGACATTATATCAATTCATTTTAGATCTTAGAAGAAATCCATTATCTATACCCAACATTCGTGCATCCATGAAGCATTCATTATAAAAAATATTTAGAGATTCAAGGTTGCATATTCATCATCAACCATGATAGAGAAAAGTTACTTCAATGTTCATACAAGTGTGCATGTGTGATTAGGGTTTTCATATCCATCTATTTGTCATACCATTACATTCAACATTTGTGATTACATTCAAAGAGAATTTCATCATCATCAACAATTGTAGATCTAAGGTGTATCTCTTTAATATTTATTTTAGTATTTGCATTATTTCATTCATGGTTAATTCAAAAACTGGGGTTTGACCTAAGGCAAACTCCTATTCTCAAAATCGTTCCCTTTCTTTCTATGTGTAGTAAATAGGTGTGGAGCTATTCTCGGGAAATTTGGTAGATTCAATAGTGACAAACAAGTGGACTTTCGACGATGGAAAATTCAGAGGATGAGTGAATTTGTGCTACCTGGTCCTGAAAAATCAAGCCGAATATTAGAGAATAGGTTTTAAGTACCTCATTTTGCTTAGATCCAGGTTGGTGGCTCCGTGGGAAATCTATTGCTTACTGTTTCTCTCTGATCACTTCAATAATCCCTCATTTTACCCTAATTTAATAATCATTGTAATTCAACTTAGAAAGATGATCAATTAACACCCACATTTCCCTAATTGAATCCAATCAGAAATCTCAAAGCCCTTTTCATCAAGGTTTGAGCCTAGATCTATTGGGTTCAACCCTATTTCAATATTGTGGTGTTAATTGTGCTACTTAGTGGTTTTATTATCTCAAACCCTAATTCCTAATTTTCCTTATATTACAATATCAAATATTATCCTTATTTGATTAAATAAATATTATTTTATTCATATTATTATATATTATTTAACTGGTTGAGTGTGTTTGTGCTATCTTAGATTATCAAACATTTGGAATTGGTACATTAAAAATAATCTTGTTTGAATTTAGTAGCTCTCTCTCTCTCTTTCCTTAAGTCTCTCTCTCCAGATCCTTAGATCTTCTTACACTCTCTCTAGATCCTTAGATCTTCTTACACTCTCTCTAGATCCTTAAGTCTTTTTAGGACCTCTCTCTCTCCCCCCTCCCCTTAAGTGGCAAATTTATGGAAAATTTTCATAAATTGATACCATACATAAGTCGTGGTTTTTTTTGCCAAGGGGCAAGTACAACAGTTTCAGACATTAAGAGACATGTTGCCACCTGGAACTATTTTATCTGTAGTCAACTTCGCAAAAAATTACTCTTTTGTACATCTAGAAGAGATTCAATTAGATTATTACTTTTCAAAGTAGATCACTATTATGGTGCATGTGTGTTATCGACGTGCACGATTGGATTTGGATGGTGTCAACAATAAATTTGAATCACGAGTCACTAAGAAAGAATACCACTTCTATATTAGTGATGATAAGAAGCATGACACACATTTTGTAAAACATTGCTCTAAGAAGTTTTTTGAACATTTGGCAAATGGAGGCATAAAAATTGTTAAGTATTTTGTTTGGTCTGATGGATGTGCGTCACAATTGAAATCATCAAGACCATTTTATACACTATGTAGATATCATCAAAATGATAAAATGCCACATGTTTGGAGTTTCTTTGAGAGTGGGGATGGAAAGGGTGAACATGATTGTGCAGGAGCTTATATCAAACGTGCTCTAAGAAAGAATCAAATGAATTACACAATAGATCACATAGATGATGCAAATGATGTTGTCGAATGGTTTAAGAAACACTTTGCATCATATGATGTAGGTACATCATCAGGAACACACTGGTACATTCCATATAGAGTGTTTTGGGAGATATTAGGTATGTGATCTTTTGTTTATTTTGGTTAAATCATTAAAATATTAAGTTTAGTATTAAATTAAATATATTTAACATTTGTTCATGTAGATTATGAAGGTGTGGATAGAAGAACAATGCATGGATGCAAGAGGGTAAAGAAGACAAGATCTTTGCATTATGTCATGAGTATAGATAATCACTCATGAACATTGTACACCAGGGATTACTCATGTTTTTGTTGTGACTGCATTTTGGAAAACTCTAAAAAATGCATCAACCAAGAGCTTGGACATGTCAGTGAATGGAATTTGGTGCCACTAGTTGTTGTTGACACATACGATGAAGATGAGGACAAAAGCTTTGAAGACATTCCTTTGATTTCCAGTGATTATGACCATATTTCAGGACTAATTAAAAAAGGTATGTGCACATGTGTATAAATTTCTATCTCACATGCAAAATTTTAACAAGTACATTATATTTAAAAGTTTGAATTTTTCATGTAAATTTGTTTATGCAAGAGATGTTTTTGCAATCATAGCGGAGTCTAGAAATTCAGGTGTTAGTTATTATTTATTGTGTTTCATAAAAGAGAAGAATAAGTTAACAAAATCTTAAACAAGCAATGGAATTTCGTTTCCCACAAGTTCACCGATTCATGTGTAAATTAATTGAATTTATGCATACTTTGAATATATTTTACAAATTCCCACCTTGGAATTTGTTGTTTCCCATGTTAGCTTAGGTTTAGTGCAAGGGACATATTTCAAACAAATCAAAATTGTTCAACATGGGATTCATTTTACTAAATGTCATATTAACAACAAGGTATATTAGTATAGCCACCTAGTAATTATTGTTGGCCTAAATTTTCATCTAGTTCCACATTCACGTGGACGCCAAAAGTGGAGACTAGATAGTGAAGACCATGAGAAAATGTTAAATGTTATTGAAGAGTGAGTTGAACCACTTGATGTGGTATGGGTATTTAGTTCTCATAGTAGTGTTTGAATTCATGAATTAAATTTATATCTAGAACTTAGTGTTTGAACTCATAAATTACAGTGTTTGAACTTTTCATGATATAGCTTAAGGGGATTTGATATTTCTTATGTGATATTGTTTAGTTTTATGAAATTTTCATTGCAATTTCTTATGTAATATATTTCAATTATTGTATCTTAACATGTTTAACATGATGTTTAAATGTCTTAAGGGGATGTACAATTAGGATGTATGTAAATTAAATGCATGTATGATATTTATATATGATATATGTATAATCACTTGAGTTTGTAATTGTTTCAAGAATGAGGTATATTTCAAGTCAAATCCATGATATGGATTAAAGGGATGATATTTCTTATGTGATGATGTTTAGTTTTGTGAATTTTTCATTGTAATTTCTTATGTGATCTATTTCAATTAATATTGTATCTTAACATGTTTAACAATATGTTTAAATGTTTGAAGGGGATGTACAACTAGGACATTGTTATCTAACTTAAATTGGCATTAAAATGATTAATTGACCCCAAGTAATCTATATAAGACCCCTTAAATTGGCATTACATTGAAAGTAGTTATGCATATATGATACATTTATATAGTCACTTTCAAGTTTGTAAATTATGCATGTGTGATATTTATAAATTTTGATATATTTATAATCAATCAATTGAGTTTGTAATTGTTTAAATAATGAGGTATATTTCAAGTCAAATTCATGATGTGGCTTAAGGGGATGATATTTCTTATGTGATGTTGTTTAGTTTTATGAAATTTTTAATGCAATTTCTTATGTGATCTATTTTAATTGTTGTATCTTAACAATTGGGGATGCAATTGAAATGACTTAAGGGGATGCAATTAGGACATGGACCTAGAAAATTTTGGGGATGTAATTGAAATGGCTTAAGGGGATGCAACTATTGTATTTTGTTCTTGACAATGTTAAATAGGTTAAATTTAGATCTATATAAACATAGATATAAACATCCAATCTCAGAGATATAAACATCTATAAACAACATCAAATAAACTTTTAATCTATGATAGATCTATATAAACATCATCAAATAAACATCAAGAACTAAATCTCAACATATGCACTTGTCTTGTCAAATGTATAAATGTCAAACATAAATTATATCAAATGTATAGGTGTATCATCAAACATGTAATCAAGTCCCTAAATACATGTATATAAAAAAGGTAAATGTGTCTACGAAACTTTATATAAAGGTATATATGTAGATGGGCATGCTCTAAGTGACAAATCGGTCATCATGTCGGTTATGAATAGAGCGACCCTCTAAGTGAGAGTCCTAGTTCGATGGATGTGCATCTGATTTCTGCAAATACTAGAACACATTAAATATCAATAAATATACACAAGCACACATACATATATATAAGTTCAATTGTACATAAGAATTAAAAATTCACCTGTCCACTAGCAGGTGTCGCATCAACTGAATCCCGCTATACACACGCTCTAAACTCAAGTTGGGAGTAATGTGAGCTAACTATTACATGGTTACATGTTAGAACTAGTTCAATAATTGAAAGTGAATATTTTAAAATAATTTATTACACATGTACCTAGGTATCAGGAGCCGCAACCTGATCATCTACTACAATCATATCTGCCACAACAACTGCATCTGCATATTTGTCCATGACACTCTCTATCAATGATGAGTGTAGAGGACTATGCAAATGACAAGGCATCGATGAAGAGTCTGACCATAGTAGCATATCCATAAACTAGTTTGGCTCAATCAATATATCTACTTAAATGAATTGAGGCCCTCTGGTGTGATCTGAACTTGGTCAAACTGTATCTCCTCCTCTGCAACAATAGAGTGATATGTCAGTGGTTCATGCTACACATAGTGATGAGAATATTGCAAATGTCCTGACATATGACTCTATATATGTTGTAGCCTGTGGCTCTCTCAACACCTTCTGCTTGACCTCATCCAATGGTATATGAAGGTAGAATGAAGTGAAATAGTATGCATGTAGGAGGTCCTCTACCAAATAGTGAGACATCTGCATCTAGAGAGGACCTCCTGAGATAACTTCCATGTCTTGTGGCATGGGGATGTCGGCAACTAAATAATGATCACCCACTGCATGACTAGATGTTGCGCTTGTCAATGGTCTTGTCTATGGTCAACTCATCGTATATCTACCTAGTTGATCAGAAGAAATGGTAGAAGAAATAGTTGCAATATCTCCTATGTTATTAATTGCTTCCCTTTGGGAAGCAATGACCATACGATCTATAGTGGGGGTGAGGGAAGGGGATATTGTAAGAAACCTATGACCAACCAGTTATTTGTAGGCTGACACCTATCGATCAACTTTACGATATGGCTCTCAATCTTCCAATCTACCACACCCTTATCTATAATAGGTCGAAAGGTCAAGGTAGTTGACCTTCAAACGCAAATAGACCTCAGCATACAACTGCTAAAAAAGTATAATGGAATTTGGGACTCGTTATTAGGATAATAACCATGTGCAATAAGGAACCAAGGGTATATGATCTTAGCCACCTATGGATCTATACATCGTGTGACCTAGTATCTCTCACATGTTCCTTGTCCTTCAAGACCCGAGGTTGGATATCCTGAAAATAAACATTACTCGAGACTTTTGCCCTTAACTCTCTAAAATAGTATCTACAATCTGAGGGGAGTATGATGCGTGCTGACGTAGGTACTCTCTAAGGAGCTCTATGCTTGTAAAAATGGTCTGGCATGTATCCTTATACACACCGTCACTATGGGGGTCATCTATTGTCATAACCCTCTTTCTCTATCTTGATAAAAACTTGCTACTATTATAATTATTGCTATTATATTTCATATCATTTTGTGATCATTGTTAGAAATGTTTTATTTATTATGATTGAAATTATTTTTAAAAAGGAAATAAACAGTGCACACACACACACACACACACACACACACACACACACTTGAAAGTCATAAATTTAATTTGGCAAATTATTCTTTTATTCAAAATACCAATTGAGCACATGTAGTAGGAGGAAATAAGAAGCTTCTAGAAGTAGATTTCAAATTCCACTTTCTTGCAAGTAACCCCCACTTTGTCAATAATTAATTTTGCATGGATCAATTTTTGAAAAAGAATCTCTAAAATACATTAACTCTTTGATAGTGGAAAATGATGCATCTTTCTATATAATGTATGCAAGCTTTCGAAAAGGGGGTGAATTATTTTTTTGTGTGAAGCAAATTTTCTCAAGTTTCTTGTTAATAGTAGTAGGATCTTCTTTGTAGTCACATTTCATTTGTATAATTGTTAAGTTGCTCTTGAAGGATTCTCACCAAGTTGCAAGTAGGGATCTAAGAAGGATAGCTAGAAGATTGGAGATAAAAAAACATCAAGCTTCGACAATCCAGGGTCTCCTCTCTTGCACTCTCTCAATTACATGTGTAAAATTTGTAATTTTAATATATAGCTTTTATCTCTCTCGAATCTTCATTTATATAAAAAAATCTCATCTTAATTGTTTAGAAGAATTAATCAAAAAGAAAATTCTATTTTTTTTCATTAGAGAAAAACATTGATAAAAGTTCTTTTCAAATAATGGATATGAATATTTCTTTTTGTTTATTTAATCTATTTCTTTTTCTAACAAAGAAAAAAAATCAGATCTTTGCTTTTGCTTTCTTGAATTTTAAAATCTAGATAAAGGATCTGTGTAAAAATCTTATTTTCCATATTTAATTATCTCCCTGTGAATAAGTTTATCTTTTTGTTTACTTATTTTTTCTTTTTACTTCCCTTTGAATAAACTTATTTCTGTGTGCATATGTTTGATCACCTGTGTATAAATCTTACTTCTCTTATTTATTATTTCCCTGTGAATAAATTTTCTCTCTATGAATGTAAATTTATTCATCTATGTATGGATCTTATTTTATTTTTTTCTCTTGAATAATTTAATTTCTCTGTGAGCATAAAAAAAATTATTTGTGGCCTGCTAATGGGCTTTTGAGGGCTAATCCTCATAGGAAGGGTGAAATAAGACAAGAGTGGGATCCGCCAGATAAGGGTTGGACTAAGGTCAATTTTGATGGCGCTTCAAGGGGGAATCCCGAGGTTTCTAGAGTTGGGGTCATAGCCCGGGATGATTGTGGAAACACTCTAGCCATTGGGGCTAAAAGGTTGGCGGATGGTTCTAATAATGAAGTCGAGTGTCAAGCGGCTATAGAAGCCATTCTTCTAGCTAAGAAATTGGGAGTGAAGAAACTCCACCTAGAGGGGGACTCTCAGATTATGGTGAATGGGATAGCTAGAGGTCGTATGGAGGCATGGCAACTGGATAAACACATTAGAAGAATGAATCTCCTTCTTTGTGGTTTTAAAGATTTCAAGGTGTCACATGCTCTCAAGGAAGCAAATGTAGAGGTTGACAAGCTTTCGAATGTGGGAGCAAATGGTTCTTTGGATAGCAACTTTAATTTATTTGAGGACCTATGAAATGTATGTCCTCATGATTTTGGTTGATTTTGCTTAAAATATGGGAAGAGAACTTGAGTTGTGTTTTTTAGCCTGGTGTGGTTTGTTTTTGACACTGGATATGTGAGAAGTGATGTCCCTCATGGATTATGATCTATGATCATGTAGCAAGTTGCATTGGTGGCCTAGGAGCGATGATGGAGGCAATTGACGAGCTGATCAGGTGATGATGCTTGGTTTGAGGTGCTACGTGTGGAGTAATTATTTCTTGTGGTGGCACTGGCTATTTTAGGGCCTTGGTTCTTGGTTTCCTGGCAATTCGCAGTTGTTGGTCTTGGCTTTGTTAGTGAGTGCAGGTTTAGATGAGGGTGAGAGGAAGGATGGAAGCCAATTTCTCTTTGTCGACTGACGGTCAGATGCCAGCTTTCTGTGGCCCAATTTCGTGCACTAGGTTGTTGAATGTTTTCAAGGTTGATAAGGATGTGTTTTGGAGGGCCATGCGTTTGATGGTTGGGGAGGAATTTCTGGTGTCTAATTTAAATGCCCTCAAACTAATCTAGACATCTCATCGTTGTTCGTTGCGTTGGCCTTGACGGTGGGTGGGTCGATGGAGGAGGTGTAGCAGGTAACGTCCTTCGTGCTATGACCTAAATGGTCAGGCGGGTTGGAAGATGTGGTGGCTCATGTAGAAATTGGCAAAGGTTTGAAGATGTTGCAAGAACCGTGGTGAAGGATTGGTGTGGAAATGGGGGGTGTGTATCCGTTCATGATCTAGTTGGCTTCTCGACCCGTGGAAATCTAGCTAGAGGACACAAGAAAGGGGTGGAGGGATGTTGTGAATTTTGTGCAAGAATTGGGACCGATGGATAGAGCAAAAAAATGTGGTAAGAAGACCCCAATAAGGTCGGAGGCTCCATTGGATGAAGACAGGCGGCCATTGATCCGTCATCAGATTCCTCAGAAGCATGCGAAGGTGGTGGAGCCCAGTTCGCTTCGAGATGGCAGGCCAGGAACCATGCCAGGTGGTGGGAGGGAGACTCATGTGGCATGCCCCAACTAGGGCATTCCGAATTTCTCAAGGGAAGAGGCCCTGGGATGGTTTCGTTAGGCAAGTCCCTTGGGTTTGTCGGGTTTTGGGTGGGGAAGTATGTTTGTATGGTTTGTTTTTTTGAAGTGGTAGGACTTGTAGGTCTGGTGTCTTTCTCGAGTTCTAATGGTTTTGTAGGGGTGAGACCCCATGTAGTGGTAGGTTGTTGGACAACTTAATGGATGTAATCTTTCCTTTTTAAGCAATATAATATCCTGATTATCGATCAAAAAAAATTAAAAAATTTATTTGTGAATATTCAGTTTCTTCTCTCTTTGAAATCTACCAAATGAGAAATAAAACAAGCTCTCTCGGGAATTTCCTTTCTCCGTAAAAAAAAAACAAAAAATCTTCATCCCTCTGTATATTTATTCTTTGAGCTCATTTTTTCACATAATATTGTACCTCTTTTTGGAAATTACATCCCCCCAGATTATTTAATCTTTGGAATGTATCACTTTTCAAAATTCTGAATCTCTCTCTCTATGTTTATACATTTCTTTGTACTCTCTTTTATTCCTGTGTTTGTTCAAATAATATATTCCTCTGTGAAATCCATCTCTATGTGATAATCTTTACCCTTCAAATATAATCTGTAAGATTCAACCTTCTGTAAAAAAATAAAAAGTTAATCATCCCTGTGTTTATTATCTCTGGAAAACAAGAACATAAAATTTTGTCTCTGTATATGATCAGAAAACAAAACAAAACACAAAACCATGCTTATATATATATATATATATATATATATAAAAGCATGTTATTATTAATAGTATGTCAGTTACAATAAAGCAGTAGGTTGATGCTTTTCGTAGCTGTTTTATTTAATTAAGGAAATATTTATAAAAAAAAAACAGTAGGCAAGAAGTGGGATGGGGAGGGGCCCATGGGCCCACTTCCCTACTCCCTTCTCCTATCTTTTCCTAATCGCCTTTCCAAACAGTACTCAACTAAGACCGATTTAATCTTTATTTTGCTAGTCAAATTTAAATACCACTTTATGTATTAATTCATTTATTTATTAAATTATATATGTTATTTTTTGAATTGGATATAAATATGTTAATTAATAAATTTGATTATAGAATGATTATAAATTGTATTGATTATTAATCGATTATAAATTTGGTTATGGATGGATTATAAGTTGTGTTGATTATAAATTGATTATAAAATTGATTTGTATAGATAAGATTATTATTAACATTATATAATAAAAACTTGATTTGTATCGATTTTTAATGTAAAAAAAAATGATTAGAAATTGTGTTGATTAGTATAAAATTTTATTATAAGATCGATATATTAATTGTAACTCTTTTCTTAAATTATTAAAGGGGATAATTTTTTTTGGAGATTTTATTTTATTTTTCCTCTCAAATTATTGAGGCAATTTTTAAGAAGAGAAATTAAATAGTTAAAAATCAAGGGAATTTAACTTGCAGCTATGCATTAGTTGTTGTAAGTTTAACTTGTAGATATGGATTAGTTGTTGTAAGTTACACATTTCTTTACCTTCATGCAAGTTACGTTTTTGTTTGTTTGTTGATATTATGCCAGTTACATATTTATTATTAACCCACAAGTTACATAATTGTTATTACCATACAAGTTATATTTCAAGTTTCGATTATCAATCACCTAGTCATAGTAAGATGGTACTTTCAAGTGGTTCTTCTTTTTCATAAAATTTAGTTATTTTCAATTATCTAAATCCTTGCAATTATGATTCCATGTTGCATTAGAGTAATGTTTGCTTAGGCATTCAATGGTATTATAGTTATATTTTCGTAAATGTTTCAAGCATGGTAATTTTTCTTAAGCTTTCATAATTTAGTTAGATAACTAAACAAGAGGTGTTGGAAACAAAAAACTTTAGTAGCGTTAAGTATCTATGGTGCCTCTGGGTCACACTCACAGGTAATGTCGTCGTGTTGAACTACTGCACTTAATGCCTAATAAAGTTGCAACAAAGGCGTCTGTGACATTGTCCCTATAAATTGTCGAGGAGTAATAAGGTTCTTATGGAAGTTAAAATCCAAGGGGCGCGTAATCCCCCTTGGATCAATAATCTAAAAAGATAAATTTTAAATGAATTTTACATCCGTTTTGTTTAACCTTAGAAAACCCCATTAGGAATTGGTTGTGTATGATGTCAGATTTTATTTATCTTAATGCTTTTCAATGGATGATAACTGGATCAAGGGTGACGCTTATGATAGGGAATACGATCTAGTTGTTTTAGGTCACAGGCAATAGGCCACCTTGAGCCTTTGCTTAGAGCTACCGTCGTGGGTAGGAACTACAAAGAAATTGTCTGGGACATTGACCCTAGAAAGGGTTGCGTACCCACCGAACAATTTACATTAAACCATAGATTAGAAAACAAAACTACATATTTTACACCTTGATCTCATGTCAAAACAGGTATGTAGGTAGTCTAGGGACGGAGTTGTCCCTAGTACTCAGGTGCTCGGGGATGGGGTTTAGGATGTTGATCAAAGCAAGTAGATGGTCTGCGAAGTTCCTTGTCCTCTCCATCAAAGGATACATAATTACTAATTAGAAGTCGAGGGAAATTAAAAAAAAAATTAATTCAACGCATACTCGGAAGGATTCCCATATGGATTAGCTTGACTTCCCGAGGCTTTAGGCCAAATTCTGAGGCGGAATTCAAGCTCGTATAATGTTATTTTATTTGCTCCTAATGACGGCGACCTCAACGCACTCCTATTAGAGGAGTGTAGTACTTAGAGAGTGACTCAGGACCCGGATGGTCCCGATGAGCCTAAGTCTAAGTCTCTTGCCAGAGCACCTCCTATCCCGAGTTGGATAGATGCCTACCCCGTTTGGGTAGATGCCTATCTCGTATTGGATAGTTGAAACCCCTTGTCCCGTATGGACAGATGCCTAACCCGCATGGTTAGATGCTCATCCCGGATGGATGAATGTCTAGTCCAATTGGATAGATGCCCAGAGTATGCGATTGAATCAAACACAAAAGAAAAATAAATATACTCAAAAATTCTTGGGTTAAGTAGAGTGGGTTACTACATCTACTATGTCTCTCAATCTATGGATCTCCTAATTAGTATAACCAAAAATATCATCATAGTCAGAAACTGCATCCTGAAGTGACGATGTTGCGGGTGGACCCTGATCATCCATCTAGAGGTGTCATAAAGTTATAAATTATGTAAGTGTACATGAACATGCACATGTGAAAAGCACACAATTTACTCTATAATCTTTTTAAAACTGGATATTAAGAACTGCAAAACTTATTTACGTGCATGTAATGCCCCCTTCTCAATGATGTTCTTTCAGTGGTCCATTGGCCTATTTCAGGAACTCGTAGGCTATGTGGAATGAAGAATTAGGGTTTCAAATGTTGGTGCAACATGAACTTACTATTTTTAGTAATTTAAGGGTTGACTGTTGGGATGATGTTGTCTTATTGTGTTTTCCATGTTCTGTCACTGGGTACGAAGATTATGTTTTTCGGAGCAATATTGCATGACTTACTATTTTTAGTAAGTATTAGTTCAAGTGGTTCTATTTATAGCAGGGCAGTCCAGAGATTCAGTTCAGTCCAGCAGATGGTTCAGCACTTCAGTCCTCAATTCATTTGGGTTTTGAGCAGTATTTGGCTTGTAGAACGATTTATTAAATATTAACACTGCATTTTAAAGTTAATATTTAATTATTATATTTTGGACGACTTTGGGAAATAGAAGTTTATTTTTTTCAAGTGATTTTATTAATTTTTCCTAAGTCATTAGCATAAGAGAAATCAATCTTATTTCATGAGCATCACTATATGTTTTGTTTCCAAATTTTTGTCCTAGGCAAAGTTTGAACTTGCCTAAGTGGAAGGGGACGCCATCTTTGAGGGGACTTATTTAATATATTTCAAATATGTTTGGGCGCCCTTGGGGAGTAATGAAGTGACATGTAATTTGGGCATATTTGGGTGCATTTGCATTTGAATTTGGGAGAGCAAAAAGTTATAAGTAAGAGCCTTGGGCTCTCATTTTGATTAGGAAAAGAATTTGCATTGTTATGCTGCCGAAATGGAGAGCAAAACTGGGCTTTGGAGTTGAGGCTTCCTAGCTAGCACAGTTTCGTACTTGCAATATAGTACCTAGCTAGTGGGTGTGTTGACAGTGCATTTTGGTGTGAGGAGTTTTAGTTTTAGAGTTTTGGTGAGTTTTTTGTGTTGCTAGTTTGGAGTGGCTGAAGCGGATTTATGTTCATAGATCTCTACCCGAGTGTCCATTTCTTCTGGGTAGAGGCTCATCGGAAGTGTATTGGAGAGGCAATCATTCCTCTAGAAGGGCATTTGATTTGGTGTTGATTAGAATTTTTGAGAGTAAATTAAAATTCCCAGTTGGTCGTACCTTTTCTAGAGTTGCCTTGGTTTGTGTGCCATCAGTATGTTGTAATTTTGGTGTTGGTTTGAGCTTCTTGTTTGTTTGCATTGGTCTTAGCAGTTGTTCGCCTGAGGTCATGAGCATTTTGGAGTTGATTCAGAAGAGTTGTGTGCATTTCTGTGTTGCTGGCCCATTTCCGGAGATGCTGGTACATTTTCAGAGATCCTGGTATTTATATCATAATTGTTATTTTATGTTTTAGCTTGAAAACAGTTTTAGTCTATGATTGAATGTTTGTAGTACTTCATTGTAATCATCTTGTATCATTGGTCAGTAGTACTAATCTCTTCTTGAATTTGAAGTGCTCATTGTAATTCCCACTGCATAAGTGGAAGAGGTTGGTTGGGCCGCCTTAGTGTTTGTAATTAAATTTGTACTTTTGTCCTCCCACTGAATAAGTGGTGGAGTGGTATTGTCCTCTCGCTGAAATATGTGGTTGAATGATAGTTTTTATGTATAAGTCCTCCCGCTGCATAAGCGGTAGAGTGATTTGGTTTTGGTTATGCTTTTGTTCCCTTGGTTGGTTTACTGCCAAGTTCTTGGTCTTCATCTCCCTGAAAAGTGGAAGGGGATGGCTTGCCACCCAGTATTGTACTTGCATTCTAATTTCCACTAGATCAGTGAGCTAACAAACCCCTTATCACCATATGCTCTCACCTTCCCACATTGGGCTCTTGGTGATCAGAAAGTGGAAGGGTTAGTTTCAGCAGTATTGAGATTATATTTCCTAACTTTAACGGGTGCATTGTAGTATTTGTTGTGATAAAAATAAATTAATTAATTAATGGGAATATTCCAGTGGTATCAAAGTTGGTTTTCTTGCCAACCTGTGAGTTTCAGAGGGGTCAAAGTTCTCCATGAGTGACAGAGATGTTCGTTACTACAACAAAGAACATAAGAGACAATAGTTTCAGATTCTTGTAGTGCCGAAAGAAGATACCTTTTCAGAGGTAATGAGAAACAAAGGGAAAGAAGTGGATTGTACAGATTTAGTGGTTTCAATGGTAGATAAGGCTACTGAACAAAATGAGGCACCTGACAAGAAGGCTAAGAGACAATTTAATGCCATGATGGATATGATGTCTCAATTGCTAGCCAAACTTAACTATAATGTTGTTGGGACCCCTAATCAACCCAACAATGGACCAGAAGCCAGTACTTCTAATGCTACTATAGGAAATGGAAATGGGAGTAACAATGGGAGCAACAGTGGAGGTTCAGCCCCAAGACCTCTGCAACCTATCTTCCTACCAAGAGAAGCACAACAAACTGAAATTGAGATACCTACAACTAATGAAATAAGGAACAACTATATGTAGTATGCTTCTCTCCCTGGAGAGATCCAAGATATCCTCACCTTGGATCAGTTCATGAATCAAAAAATAAAGTGAGGAAGGAGGAATGACAACAAATTTTCTTCCCCAAGATATTATCAACAAGCTCTTGGAAGGGTGACTCTAGCACATTTTGATGGGAGCACTAAGAGCACAGCTAGAGCATGGGTGTAGAAGTTGGACAATTACTTGTCCTCGAGGCCCATGCCCAAAGAAGACACCATCAAGTTCGCTACCTTGCCTTTGGATGGAGTGGCCCACGAATGGTGGCACCATGAGTTGGTCACCCTTGGTCATAATTTGATCACCACTTATGATGGTTTCACCAACAAGCTCATTGAGAGGTTTGATACCAAGGACCCGAAGGTGAAATTTAGAGAACTTTCTCAACTCAAACAACAAGGTTCTTTGGATACTTTCATAACTAAGTTTCAGAGTATTTCAGTTATGGTTAGCAGCATCTCTAAGAAGAGGTTGGTGGTCCTATTTACTGAGGGGCTAGAAGAACCATTGAAAGGTTGGGTAAAAGCCTTTGACCCGCATACCTTGGTTGATGCAATCAAGAAGGCTCGAAGCATGGATTCGGATGCCCCAAAGAACAAATTTGAGTCCAAGTCTTTCCCTTTCCAAAAGGATAAGAAGAAGTTTACAAATAAGACCAAAAAGTTTCCTTCACAAATGGATGATGAGCTTCGTCAAGAGCTTCAGAGGAAGAATATTTGCCATTCTTGCAGAGAACCTTGGGCCCCAAGGCATAAGTGTCACGGGAAGGGCAATTTGCATCAAATGGAGTGTTATTTTGCGGATGGATCAGATTCTGAAATTTCAGAACAATAGACTGAAATTGAGGACAATGAGTATGAAGAGGCTCCTTAAGGGCCTGAAATTGAGTCAGAAGACAGAGGAGTAGTTACTCAACTCTCGAGCATTCACAAGAATGAGTCCTTTAGAGTTTGGGGTGTGATAGGATAGCATCATGTCATTGCTCTCATTGATATAGGAGCGACTCATAATTTCATTGATGAGAGAATTGTTGCAAAGAGGGGGCTAGTGGCAGAGGAAGTAGAAGGCTTCAAAGTCATGGTAGCAGATGGCTCCACTATATCTTGCAACCAGATGATTTCCAAAATGTCTCTAAAGTTGGGAAATCATGAAATAGAGATGATTTTTTGTGGTTAGCATTGGTGGGATTGATGATGCAGTCCTCGGGATTCAATGGCTAAGATCTCTTGGTGAGATTACATTAAATTTGCAAACCATGGAGCTGAAATTCATATCTGAAGGGAAGATGGTGGTATTGAGAGGAATGTTGAATGATGGACTTAGAGTTGTCTCATTGAAGAGGATGGAGAGGTTGATCCACCATAACCAGATGGAGTGGGCAGCAAAGTGTTTGATAATACCATCAAATCCATTGGTAGACAAGGGCAACTATTCCACAGACATTCAAGCATTGATCACAGACATAAGTAAGGTCATGGTTATGCCCTCTGAACCACTAGAAGATAATTGAAATTATCCTGAAGATATTTAGGCCTTGATAACCAAGAGGAGTAAGGTGTTTGAGAACCCACCTCCTGGTAGACCTCCTGAAAGAGGTGCAAAACACATCATTAAGCTTGAAGAAGGAGCTAAGTCGGTTATGACTACTCCTTATCAGTATCCCAAGAAGCAGAAGGATGAGATTGAGAAAGAAATCCAAGAGTTTCTTGACATGGGTTACATACGGCCAAGAAAAATCCCATTTGCTTCGGTTGTTGTCTTGGTGAAAAAGAAGGATGAGACCATGCGCCTATGCGTGGATTACTGGGCCCTGAATCAGAAAACAATTAAGAATCGGTATCCTATTCTGAGAATTGATGAGCTACATGGTGTAGTGTTCTTCTCTAAGATTGACCTCAGATCAGGGTATCATCAGATCAGAATGAGAGCTTCAGATGTGGAGAAAACTGCTTTCAGATGCCACTTTGGGCATTTTGAGTTCCTAGTCATGCCCTTTGGCTTGACTAATGCCCCTACCATATTCCAGTCATGCATGAACAAAATCTTCCAGAAACAATTGAGGAAGTTCATACTCGTATTCTTTGATGACATACTCATATTCAACAAATCTTGGAAGGAGCACTTACAACACTTGGATGAAGTGTTAAGGATATTGGAATCTGAGTCCCTGTTTGCAAATGAGTCCAAATGTGAATTTGGAATGGAATAATTACTCTATCTTGGTCACATTATCAGTGCAGGTGGTGTGAAGGTAGACCCTGAAAAGATTAGAGCTATCATTGATTGGCCTCCTCCTGAGAACATAACACACTTAAAGGGATTCTTGGGTCTTTGTGGCTTTTATTGGAGGTTTGTGAATGGATGCTCTTAGTTGGCTGCCCCCCTCACTGATCTTACAAGGAAAGGAGCTTTTGAATGGTCTGAAAAGGCACATACAATATTTGATTAGTTTAAGGGGATCATGAGTTCCTCCCTTGTTTTGGCTCTACCTGATTTCACCAAACCTTTTGAACTACAGTATGATGCATCTGGAGAAGGTGTTGGTGTAGTCCTCATGCAAGATAAGAATCCTATAGTCTTTGAGAGTAGGAATTTGAGAGGGCCTAAAAGGTTGTATTCAATATACGACAAGGAGATGCTTTCCATAATGCATGCCCTTGCAAAGTTCAGGCAGTACCTTGTAGGGAGTAAGTTCATTGTTAAGACTGATCATAATAGTCTTAAACACTTCATGCATCAAAAATACTTGAATGAAAGGCAACAGAATTGGGTGAGTAAGCTACAGGCTTACGACTTTGATATTGAGTATGTTAAAGGGAAGAATAACATTGTGGCTGATGCCTTGTCCAAAAGGCCCCATTTGAGCTCACTGTGAGCTGATTGGAGGGAGTTGTTGCTTGCTTATTATGCCAAAAATCAGTTTGCAACCAACATTATAGAGGGTAATTTTCATGATTAAAAGTACAAATTGGTTGAGGGGTTGATTCTATACAAAGGAAGGATCTTCATTGTGGCTGCATCTAAGTTGAAGGAGAAGATTTTGAAGACTTTCCATGACATTCCCCTTGCTGGTCACCAAGGTTACTTCAAAACATACAGGCAGAACCAAGAGAGGTTTTATTGGAAGGGACTTAAAAATGATGTCTTGAGGTACATCAAGGAGTGTCATACATGTCAGAGAAACAAATATGAGCACACTCTGCCAGCTGGTTTGTTACAACCCTTGCCCATTCCCGGTCAAAAATGGAAAAGTATATCCATGGACTTCATCACTGGGTTGCCATGGGCTCAAGGGAAGGATATCATTTATGTGGTGGTGGATAGACTAACTAAATTTGCTCACTTTTTCACCATCACCAGTTCTTTTACAACAGCTCAGGTTGCTGAAGTGTTCTTTCGGGAGGTGTTCAAGTTACATGGGTTACTGAAGAACATTGTGAGTGATAGGGACATCAAGTTCCTAAGTACTTTTTGGCAGGAGATTTTCAGATTATGTGGTACTGTGCTCACTCCAAGCACAAGTTATCACCCACAAACTGATGGACAGACCAAGATAGTGAATAAGTGGTTGGAAGGATATCTCAGAAACTATGTCTTGGAGCAATAGAATACATGGGTGAGATGGATTTACCTAGGAGAGTATTGCTACAACTCCTCCTATCACATGTCCATCCGGATGCCACCATTCATGGTGCTATATGGTTATGAAGCTCCTAGCTTCACTGACTTGGTATTTGGTGATAGCAGAACCTCTCAGGCAAAGGATATGATGCAACAGAGTCAAGATATTTTGAGGATTTTGAGGGACAATCTCTGGCATCCGCAAAATCAATAGAAGATGTATGTTGATCAGCAGCGAATTGAGCGCACCTTTGAGGTGGGCGATATGGTTTATTTGAGGCTCCAACCCTATAGGCAATCTACTCTCAAGAAGAGTGGAGTTGAGAAATTGAAACCACGATTCTATGGGCCTTTCAGAGTCAACAAGAGGATTGGAGAAGTGGCGTATGAGTTGGAACTACCGGCGAGCAGCATGATTCATAATGTATTTCATGTGTCTCACCTAAAGAAGGCTCTTGGACATAATGTTGTTGCTTCAACAGAGTTACCTTCATTTGACGAGGAGGGAGAGCTATTTTTTATTCCTGAAGCTATCCTTGATTTTAGGGAGCATTCTTTGAGGAGAAGGGTGATTAAGGAATACTTGATCAAGTAGAAAAATTTGCTAGCAAAAGATGCTACATGGGAAAATGAGGAGATTGTAATGCATCTAGCCTTACAGTTGCTTGAGGACAAGCAATTTTGGGGAGGGCGAACTGTAATGTCTCCTTCTCAATGATGTGCTTTCAGTGGTCCATTGGCCTATTTCAAGAACCCATAGGCTATGTGGAATGAATAATTAGGGTTTCAAATGTTGGTGCAACATGAAATTACTATTTTTAGTAAGTTAAGGGTTGATTGTTTGGATGATGTTGTCTTACTGAGTTTTCCATGTTCTGTCATTGGGTGTGAAGATTATGTTTTTCGGATCAGTATTGCATGACTTACTATTTTTAGTAAGTATCAATTCAAGTGGTTCTATTTATAGCAGGGCAGTCCAGAGATTCAGTTTAGTCCAGCGGATGGTTCGACACTTCAATCCTCAATTCATTTGGGTTTTGAGCAATATTTGGCTTGCAGAATGATTTATTAAATATTAACATTGCATTCTAAGGTTAATATTTAATTATTATATTTTGGATGACTTTGGGAAATGGAATTTTATTTTATTCAAGTCATTTTATTAATTTTTCCTAAGTCACTGGTATAAGAGAAATCGAGCTTATTTCATGAGCATTACTATATGTTTTGTTTGCAATTTTTTGTCCAAGGCAAAGTTTGAACTTGCCTAAGTGGAAGGGGACACCATCTTTGAGGCGACTTATTTAATATATTTCAAATGTGTTTGGGCACCCTTGGGGAGTAATGAAGCGACATGTAATTTGGGCGTATTTGGGTGCATTTGCATTTGCATTTGAATTTGGGAGAGCAAAAAGTTATAAGTAAGAGCCTTGGGCTCTCATTTTGATGATGAAAAGAATTTGCATTGTTATGCTGCTGAAATGGAGAGCAAAATTGAGCTTCGAAGTTAAGCCTTCCTAGCTAGCACAGTTTCGTACTTGCAATATAGTACCTAGCTTGTGGGTGTGTTAAGAGTGAATTTTGGTGTGAGGATTTTTAGTTTTAGAGTTTTGGTGAGTTTTTTGTGTTGCTGGTTTGGAGTGGCTGAAGTGGATTTTTGTTCATAGATCTTTGCTTGAGTGTCAGTTTCTTTTGGGCAGAGGCTCGTCGGAAGTGTATTGGAGAGGCGATCATTCCTCTGGAAGGGCATTTGATTTGGTGTTGATTGGAATTTTTGGGAGTAAATCAAAATTCCCAGTTGGTCGTACCTTTTCTAGAGTTACCTTGGTTTGTGTGCCATCATTGTGTGGTGATTTTGGTGTTGGTTTGAGCTTCTTGTTTGTTCGCCTTGGTCTTAGTAGTTGTTCGCCTAAGTTCGTGAGCATTTTGGAGCTGATTCA